>NW_017731956.1:388141-405292 GCF_001890085.2 Hipposideros armiger
CCTTCATCCTAGATTTGTGGTCTCGAGTGAATAAAGTGGTCTGAGAAATTCCAGGCACATTATAGGAATCTTTTGGGTATCACAAGCGACTTTCTGTTGAAGTGTCTGGCACTTCACCCTGTGGACTCCATGGAAGTACTTAAAACAGAGCATCACTATGGCTCATGTAGTTTCTACAGTGGATGGAGATCAATAATGAGAAGGTTGAGAAGGCATTTCTTCTGATGGGAGAGAGAAGAACATAAGGCACACAAGGGGCTCTCACTGATTACATGCCAGTTATGTACCAGGGACAATGCTAAACAATTTTGTATACCTTATCCAATTTAACTGATTTAAACATGGCAGCCACTTTGTGAAGACATCATTCATTGTACACTGGTTTTTCAGGTGAGAAAATTAAAGAAAAGTAAAGCTTGTAGGATAAAGTGATTTGCCCAGTATTATGTAGTGTATCAGTTATCTTTCTCCATGATAATGCTACATAACAAACAACTGCAAAATATGGTGCCTTAAAAATAGTGTTTATTTAGTTCACAAGTCTGCAGGTTGGTAACTTAGCTGGAGTCAGCTGGGCAGTGCTGACCTGAGCTGGGCTCACTTACATACCTGAGAGTCAGCAGGTTAGGACTCCTTTCAGCTGGGATGATTAGGCCTCAGCTATGTTCCACTTCCCTCTCATCATCCAGCATGTTAGTCCTGGCACGTTCTCATGGCAATGGCTGAGGACAAGAACACAACCTGAAACACGCAAAGGACCTTTTTAACCTGTTGCCTGCAACATATCTGATGATAATCTGTTGGCCCAAGAAAGCCTCATGGCTGTGACCAGTGTCAGGACTTGGACACAGGAAGGCATGAATAAATGGAGAATTAACACAATTAATATGCCAACTTGGTCAATTAGAGTTAGGTGAGGTTTAAACCCAAAGCCATGCCAATGTTTGTGCACCATGATGGTTTGTAAAAGGAAGCCCCATCGGAACTGGCTCTAGAAAATGTCATCACTGTTTTTAGAGAAGGTGCATTTATTTAACCTCTGCAGCTTTGCATTTTTTTCTAATTCCTTCTCTGGCCCAAGAAGATCTATTTGACTCAATTCATTTACTTTTGAGTCTTGTTTTGTAGGGAGAGAGCTGGAAAGGAGAGAGCTCCAACATCATTTTTACTGATAGGAAACATTGTCAGCGACCACTGAACTCAATAACCCTTCATAAAGAATGATACTGGGTGGATAGAGCTTTATCTTTTCACAGTCATTTTGATATTTGCAAGAGCAGATGGATAAAATGAGATGACTATGATTAATTTACATTTAAAAGGACTTTCTTAGAGTGGCAGCTCACCCCAAGGAGATTGCAAGTTCAATATAAAAGGTCGGAAATATTTGTTCACCACCCAAGATCCTGTCACTAAGAGCCCTGGGACTGCTCCCGCTGCCCTGGGGAGACTTGATTTAGAAATGCATTCTTCTTCTTTTTCTTTTTAAAGAAAAGTTGTGACCAACTCTTTGTGTCCTGGCAGGAGAAAAGAATGAGACTTGACCTCCTTTTGTTCCAACAATACCCTGCAAGTGCCGCATTCCATTGTTTCAACGTGTATCAGTGTATCATCCGTCAGTGGTCAGCTCTCCTTCCAGGACAGAGCTGCATTCTTCTTGTGTTATCACTTTGCTAAGTGCTGTCCTTTCTCATCTGGTTTTGGAATTTGAAGGGGGGAAAATAAAGACCATGCAAAATGTGTAAGTTGGATGCTATTCATTCACTTATTTATAAATAAATGGAAACTGACAGATACCTCTTCAGAAAATGTTTACTATATGGACAAGTGTTTATGACATGGACTGAAAGACACAGTCTGGTGCCCCCAGGACCAGCTGCTTCTTCAGCAGTTGCCATTGTGCTGCCCCGCTTTCATTTTGGCTTGGCACACGCATTTTGAGCCCTCCTGACACTGTGTCTCCAGGATACTTTATCTCTGGCACTGTCTGCCAAGACAATAGATGGGCCTTGTTACCAGGCCTGAAAGCTTGGGCTTTGTGTGCTCTTAATTTCTGGTGTTACTGCTGCTTACATAAGGATCTTGCTTGATGCCAGTGGGTGCATCTGCTGTTGGCCCAGTATCGTTACTTCATGGAAATGGCACTTGATATTTTGTTCTTTATGCGGCCATGCTGACATTTGCTAAGATGGACAAATGTTTTTGCTTCCAGCAGAAAAGATACACTGCTCATGGCTTGGCTGGGAGAACAGTGAATTAAGCTGTTGGATTTATAGTAGATCTCAGATTGGCTCAAATCGAAGATCCTGGGTGATCCTTAACTAGTCCAAGGGTGCCATTTGGGAGGCTGTTGGGGAATTGGTGGTTGGATTCCTTGGGGATGCTCTTCTTCCCTGTACGATCCCTAGATGGTACAGGCTTGTTACACAGCTGCAACAAAGAAGTTAAGCCCTTGTCTATTAATCAGTCAATCAATCAAACAATCAACAAGAATATATTTAGCAGTTGCTTGAATGCAGGGTACAGTGTGGGCTCTGGGAACGCAAAGGGGCATTGGTTACAATTCTTGCTTTAGAGGTCTACAATTTGATGAAGAAAAATTATATATGTAAACAAATTACACACACACAAACACACGGCATTGTTTAATGCATTCATAGAGGGGAGATTTCAGAAACGGGGGGATCACTGTGAGCTAAAATGCCTAAGACTTTCTTGGGAGAAATGAAATTTGAACCTATTGTGAAAGACTAACTGATACTTTGAGGGCTGAGAGAACCCCGATGGATAGATAACAACAGTCGTAAACAGAGTCATTCTTGGATGTGTTATGGTTACTTTAGGAACTAAAACACCCTATGCCTTTGAACACCATGTTTTGTCATTTAGGTTTACTTGCTCAGTAAGCTGAGGGGAAAGGGGAAAGGACTGACATTTGAACCTTCTGTTTGCCACATACTGTGCTATCTGCTTTACATACGTTATCTCATTTAGCTCTTCTGAAGTTCTGTGAGCCATGTATTACTGCTCCTGTG
This sequence comes from Hipposideros armiger, assembly GCF_001890085.2. Classification (NCBI taxonomy): domain Eukaryota; kingdom Metazoa; phylum Chordata; class Mammalia; order Chiroptera; family Hipposideridae; genus Hipposideros; species Hipposideros armiger. Next base: position 391,177 of record NW_017731956.1, read on the forward strand.
TATGAATGAGGAAACTGAGGCACAGAGAGGTTAAGTCACTGGCCAGGTCTCATGGTTATCAAGTGACAATCCTTTGGATAACTTACAGCTGGTGATTTAATTCATTTAAAAATAATCAAGAGAGGGCTGGCCGAGTGGCACGATGGCTAAGAACTGGCTTGGGACGCCAGAGGGCCCTGGTCCGGATCCCACATATGAAGGCCAGTGACACTGCCCTCTACAGCTAAGGTGCTGAACAACAGCTCAACCTGGAGCTGGGCTGCCGTGAGTCACCAGCGACGGCGTAGGCTGCAGCCCCTGTGGCAGTGGGTTGCCATGGGCTACCATATATAGCCAGCAGCCAGCATGAGCGGCCAGCAGCCACAGTGAGCGGCCGTCCAGAAGCCGGAGACTGATCTGCCTCACCCGGGAAGAGCGCAATGATGGTGCCAACTTGGGACAGTGAAACAACGTCCTCCACAACTAGACTGAAGAACAAAACAACAGCAACTTGTCTGTTCCCCTTCCCCCAATTCCCCAGCGCTGTTCCCATCCCCCCAATTCCCCAATAAAAATCTTAAAAAAAAAATCAGGAGAGAAGAAACATTCAATATCAATGCCTTCTCTAAAACAATTTGAAATGTTGCTCATTAAATGAGTACATTGTCAGTAATTGCAAAATGGGTTTAAATGAAAAAAGAGAAAAATAACAGCCAACAGAAATAAAATAAAACAGTTGATGCATATTTTTTTGGTACAAAAATGTCATAAGAGTGTGTCATATGGCACAGGTGGAACAAGATTGTGTGTGTGTGTGTGTGTGTGTGTGTGTGTTGAGGGCTATATGCTGAATTTGCTGCACTCTGCACATTTTAGGTACCTGCTAATAGAATCACTGTCTGATATATTAGAATTCAGTAACAAAATGATGAACTCTCTCTCTCTCTTAAGGCGACATGTTCTATGGCTAAAATATAGCTTTGGGAAAACCAAAATAGACCCACTGTACCTAAAATAATCAGCCAAAAATATAAAGGAAAAATAGGAAATGGAGACCTGCAGCACGGCAGCACATTACGTTTGAGTGATGGTTCTCCATATTCCCTCTGTGGGGCGTACTAGGACCTGGGACATCTCCTCCCATGGGCCTCTTATAAGGTCAAGTCCATTCACGCTCCTGGCCTCCCACTCTCTGCTTTCCTGCATGAATGGAGTCATGAAGGCTCCTACATGCCAGTCCCAGGGCAGTGGCTTGGCAGGACAACAGCCTCAGGAATGTAATGATGTCACTTGCACAAGCAGTTGCCTGCAGACTCTTACTTTTTCCAGTGTCCCTTAAGCTATTCTTGGTAAATTTTCAGGAGGTTAATTCCTTATAATAAAGTCCCACTTCTTCCATGGCCACTGACTGGGAATATCACCTGGCCTCTGAATGCCTTGCTCTTGCATGTTGGGATTGTATATGGAACCATTAAAGCTAACATCCCTACATGCTACAAGCAGAGCTAGGCAGAAGAAGACTTCCTCTTGTCTATGCCATCTTCTCAAGAATTTATCTCTTTAGGTCTTGCTGAAAAGTAACAACAGAAATTCCTCTCTCACCTGGACCTCCTGACCTCATAATCTAGAATAGGCTGTACTTTGCTGGAAGAAATGGCAAGCCATTCCTATTAGAACTTTTTCATGGTGACATGACACCCACAGAAAAGTGCACCAAACAAATTTATATCTTAATAAATTGTAGCATGAATGCTCATGAAATTGGTACTTGGAGCAGGGAATACAACATTACCAGCACCTCAGAAGCTTGCTGAGTTTTACTTTCCAACACACCCACCTCTTTTTTTCTCAAGACAGCCCCTGTTCAGACTTGTTTGGTAAAGATTTCTGGGTGTGTGTTTTGATTGTTTCATCAACAAACACTGTAATTTGGAAAATGGCAGACTTTTTAGGCCTTTGATCCCCTGGAGTTTAACAAGGGAAAACTCCATAATAAAATCTGGGAGGCTGCATGAATAGAAACTTCGGCTAGGGTCAGTCTTCCTAGCTGTATGGCTTTGCCACATTTACCCTGTAAAGTTCAGTTTCCTTATTTATGCAGTTGGGGTAACAAACCCTACCCACAAGGCTATTGTACCAGAAGCGAGGTTAACATATGAAGCCACCTAACGTGTTGTCAGGTGTTTGGTTATGCTTAGGAGCCCTTCTTGCTAGGGAAGAATGATGAGATGTGCCCTCTGATGACATATGTGAAGTCTTCCCGTGCTGCCCCTGGCCCCCATGAAAGCTTCTGCCTTCCATCTCCTCCCCAGGCAAGGCTGACTGCGTAGCACAGTATGATCAGTCACTCATTCTTTCCCTCAATGAACTGGGCTGGGTGCATAAAGGCATACAGTACCTGGCAAATAGTAGTCATGGAATAATTGTTGGCTGAATGAATAAGTGAATAAATACATGGGTCATTCACCCTGGCTCCTTCTCTCAGTCTTTATCATCTGGTGGACAAGGTCAGACTTGCCCAAAAAGGACGAGGAAAGCATCGTGAGGAGGCAGCATCGAGCATTGGTTAAGAGTGCCAGCCCAACGACTTCACTCATTAACTAGCAATGGAAATAGTCTCTGCTTTAGTTTATCCACCTGTGAAATGGGGCTAATAACAGTATCTCTCTCCTAGACTTGTTGTGAGGAGTAAATGAGAAAACCAGGTAAACTACTTATGGAAGAGAATGGTGCAATCTAAATCTTCATTCAAGGTGATTATTGTTAATATTATTATTGTTATGAAAGAGTTAATAATGAAATGCTGGGAGAATTTGCAGAAATGATGAGGTAGAGACTAAATATCCCGGGGCGTGTGTGTAGGGGAATCGTTGGAAAGTTTCCAGGAGCAGATCTTATTTGCACTGAGCTTTGAGCCTCTTAGGATTTAGATTTACCTTCTTTCCCATCTTGAGGTAGTCAAGGTGCTACACCCTCACCTGAGTTGCTGTTTCCCCACCTTCCATGTCTGGCTAACCTCTCCTTGTCACTTAATGTCATTTTCTACAAGGAGGCTGTCCATGATCTGTCTGACAAGGTTTAGACACCCAGTCATAAGACACTCAAAACGCTGCATGCATGGTTTTTAGAGCATTGATTACAATTTGTGTTTATTAATTTATTTATGTAATGATTTGCTTAATTTCTAACGCCCCCTCTGAACTGTATGGGTCTTGAAGAAAGTGTTTGTGGCTTTACTTTTCCCACGATGTTATTTTCAGTGCCTGTAAACACTGTAGCAGACACCAATAAATACTTGCTGAATGATTTTATTTATATATTTAGGAGTGGGGGAAGCCATTGTAGGAAGAGGGACAAGTAAACAGAGTGAACAAATGTAAAGAACCATAGATATGGTTTATTTAACCAGAAATTCATCTAAATAATGTACTAAGAGAGAGAATTCTCCCTTTTATTTTATTTTTAAATTAAATTTGTTGGGCTAACATTGCTTAATAAAATTATATAAGTTTCAGGAGTACAACTTTATAAAACACCATCTATATATTGCATTGTGTGTTCACCGCCCAAAGTTTAGTCTCCTCTGTCACCATGTATTTAACTCCCTTTACCCCCCACCTTTTTCCCCTCCAGTGATTACCACATTGTTATCTGTCTATAGGTTTGTTTGTTTTGTTTGTTAATTTGTTGCTTTTTGTTTTATAATACCACATATGAGTGAGATTGTATGGTTCTTGCCCTTTTCCATCTGTCTTACTTCACTTAGCATGATACTCTTAAGATCCATCCATGTTGTCGCAAATGGCAGTATTTCACATTTTCTTATGGCAGAGTAGTATTCCATTGTGTATATNTTCTTCAGTCTAGTTGTGGAGGACGCTGCTTCACTGGCCCAAGTTGGCACCATCATTGCGCTCTTCCCAGGCGAGGCAAATCAGTCACCGGCTTCTGGACGGCCGCTCATGGCGGCCTGAGCACCGCTCATGCTGGCTGCTGGCTACACATGGTAGCCCATGGCAACCCACTGCCACAGGGGCTGCAGCCTACGCCGTCGCCAGCGGCTCACGGCAGCCCAGCTCCAGGTTGAGCTGTTGTTCAGCATCTTAGCTGTGGAGGGCAGTATCACTGGCTCTCATATGTGCGATCCAAACCGGGGCCCTCTGGCGTCCCAAGCCAGCTCTTAACCAACGCGCCACTCAGCCGGCCCTCAAACCATTTTTTAAGACATCATCTCTGGCAACTGAAATCTTATCCAACTTCCAAAGCCTGCCTGATGAACTTCCTTCTTTGTGTATTATAATCTTACACTTTCAGAAACCTTAATTCGGCAGATAAGCTCAACGGATGGTAAATTCTTACAGAGCATTATATAAAGGCTCTCAAGATCACAGTTATGCCCTGGAAATTGACATGTGAGCAAAACGTTGATCTAGAGTGTGTAATGGTTAATTTTATGTGTCAATTTGGCTGGACCAAAGTATGCCCACATAGCTGGTGAAACATTATTTCTGGGTGTGAGTGTGAGGGGGTCTCTGGAAGACATTAGCATTTGAATCAGTAGACTAGTAAACAAGATCGCCGGCACCAATTTGGGGAGGCATCCATCATCCACCCCATTAAGGACCTGAATAAACCAAAAGGCTGTGGAAGGACGATTCACTCTGCTTTAGCTGAGGCATCCATTTTCTCCTGCCTTCGGACATCGGTGCTCCTGTTTTGAGGTTTTTGGATTTATACCAAGAATTAAACTATCAGTTTCCCAGGCTTGACTGAATTACATCACCAGCTTTCCGGGTTCTCCAGCTTGCAGACAGCAGATTACAGAACTTCTCAGTCTCCATAGCTGCATGAGCTAGTTCCCATAATAAATCTGCTCCTATGGATCTCTCTACATCAGCGGTTCTCAACCTTCCTAATGTCGTGACCCCTTAATACAGTTCCTCATGTTGTGGTGACCCCCAACCATCAAATTATTTTCGTTGCTATTCTATAACTGTAATTTTGCTACTGTTATGAATTGTAATGTAAATATCTTTTTGTTTTCCTATGGTCTTAGGCGACCCCTGTGAAAGGGTCGTTTGACCCCCAAAGGGGTCGCAACCCACAGGTTGAGAACCACTGCTCTACATGGTCTATTGGTTCTGTTTCTCTGGAGAATCCTGACTATACAGAGTGTTAGGTGTGAAGTAATAGAAGTGATTTCGAAGTAAAAGTTTGTAAATAGAAATGGGGGTGAGTCACAAGTTGCTTTCACGAATATTTGTTGAGTGCTTACTATGTAGCATGCCCTGTAGCAGGAATTCCATAATGAGTAGAAGCAGACCTGGCCCTGCTCTCACAGGAATTTACCATCTGCAGAAGGAGACAGACATTAATCAATTAACCTCACATATAACATAACATTAAAGCTTGGGCAAATGTAACGAGGGAAGTTACACGGTGCTCATGAGAGGGTAAGATAGGGGGATCTGACTAAGGTGGTGAGTGGACCTGGAGGGAAATGAGTGGATCAGAGATATGGTTAGAGGGATAATAAGCAAGTGAGTAGATATGACTGTCCAATCAATTCCATCTTCTAATCATAGTTTTGAAGGAGGAATTCAGGTTCAGCAAGTAGATATATGGAAACAAGGGATTTCAGATTAAGGGGATAATTTACGCAAGTGCCCAGAAGTATAATAGAGCATACTGAGTCAGGAACTGCAAGATATATAGTATGGCCAAGGTATAAGGAAGTGGTAAAGAGTGAGGCAGGAGAGGTAAGTAGGGATGACCAGATCATGAAGGGTCTTATACGTTATTGTAGGGAGATTGGACTCATCACGAGGATTGTGGGGAAACACTGAAGAACTTTAAGCAGTGGAGCTACATGGCAGTTGTATAGGAAATGAATAGTGGGGAGAAGTGGGATATCTGGTCACTGCAAAATCCCAGAAGGGAAATGCTGAAGGCCTGCTTCGAAGCTTGGGCATTGAGATCTCAATGCATTATTCTCATTAAACATTGTTAAAATGAAGGAATGATTCTGGCCCCATACTCTTCCTAGGTCTGGCTCTGGGAATCTGGGTTTTCAGATGGGTTCCATCCGAAGATGGGTTTCCATGATTATTTAAGTTTAGATTTTCCAGAAGCAGACATCAAAAAGGATTTCAATGCAAGCTGTTTATTTGGGAGGCAATCTTAGGAAATGTTATTTGGGGAATGAGGAAGTAAAACAGCGAAGGCAATGCACACAATAAAGAATGTGTTGAAGATAAGATAACTGCTGTAGGCAACTGGGATTCAGTCCTCTAGGGGAAGCACCCCAGAATTATTCCACCTTAGAATAAGAGAGCTTGTGTATTTATTCAAAATTCAATTATTACTTGAGGAGTGGCCCTTCTGTACTGACCCATTGCAGGAAGAGTGGGCTCCTACCTGCAGAGAAAGCCACTAGGCNGTATACCCTTGACCGAAGAACGGTCCTCTCCTCTATCTGGGAAGTTCCTCCTCTTAGGCTGAGCATGCAATTTTGGAATGGTTGTACATGGAGTGGTGAGGAAGGAAGGGGACTTATATGTGGAATCTAAACAACATAAATGAACAAACAAAACAGAAACAGTCTCATAGATAAAGAAAACAAACTGATGGTTGCCAGAGGAGAGAGGGGTTGGGAGGCTGGGTGAGAAAGGTGAAGGGATTAAGAAGCACAAATTGGTAGTTACAAAATAGTCACCAGGATGTAAAGTATGGCATAGGGAACATAGTCAATAATATTGTAATAGCTATGTATGGTGCCAGATGGGTACTAGATTTATATAAATATCTAACTACTATGCTGTACACCTGAAACTAATATAATATTGAATGTCAACTATAATTGAAAATTACAAAAGAAAACAATAAATAAACTTCACTAAACCTTGAAACCTGTCCACTCCTTTCTACACCCAGCCCTCAGCAAAGCTAAGCATTCCTTCTATTTAACTCCTGTTGACTTTGTCTTCTATTTCCACAGTAGTCACTGTAATACTTTTGAGTTTTCAACTCCACATCGAACTCCTTCCCATTTTTTCCTACTCCTTCTCCCACCCTGTTCATCACACATTACTGGCCTCCCTCTCTCATAGCAGATGACCTGCTCTATTGCTTTTCCTGGGAAGATTTGTTTCAATTTAGCATCTTTATTTCCCCTTCAAATTCTTCTGGGTTTTGTTTTGTTTTTTCACCCTTGTATTCAGTGTCTCTTATCTTCCCTCTGCCTAGGTACTCAGTCATATTCCATTGCTTGTTCCATCTCCTTTGCCACTGGTATCACTTCCTCCAGGTTGTCATATGCTTAGCTCACCCCTTCTGCTTGAAATAGCTGTTTCCTCTTGAAATTTTAGCTCTATTTCTCAAGATACCATCTCGACTCATGACTAACCTTTACTGTTAACATTTTAAAAAACCATGCATTTTATACATAGCTCCTCTGTTTCATGACTTACTGACTCTTTTCAGCTCCTTGTATTCTTTTAGCACCACATGTAGAATGGTTGAAGGACAGAGGGATGTTTGGCTTGGAGAAGAGTCAAGTTTGCCATGCAATTGGTGTTCAAATATATGAAGGGTTGTTGAATGAGGAAATGATTACTTTCTTATAAGCCTAAAATGCAAAATTTGAATTAACAAGCAAAAGCTACAGTAAGGCAAATGTTTAATACAAATTGGGATGAATTTTAATATCACTGGAATTATCTAGAGATGAAATGGGCTGCTGTGTGTAGCAGCAGGTCTCCTGCTACTGGACGCATTCAAACTCAGATTAAGTTGCTGCATAATAGATTCAAGCATCAAATGAGCCCTCAGACCAGAAGGCTTCTGAATCCCGAGACATCGTGATTCTCACAAAGTCATTTCCAAGTTCTCCCTCATTTGACTTGTTGGCAGCATCACTGTATTCATGTTATGTTTATTTTTTGTTTTGTGTATATACAAAAATAATAATGATCATTATGAAAAATGTTAAGGAATGCAAGGTGTACAAATGTCTAAGCCCTCCTATCTCTTCTTTAGCCTTTCCTACTCACCAAGTTATTACTGCTAACAGCTTGGCGAAGAAAGGTAGATATGTAAGCATTTTTCTATATAGTTATATAGACATCATTAATAAAATAGGATTACACTATATCCAAGGCTCTGCAACTTACTTTTTGTCCACCACGGAATATGGTGGGCTGTCTTTTGGGTCAGTCTATAATTCTAACTCTCTACCTCTCTGTTTTAGTGATTGCATGGAATTGAATAGTACAAATCAGGGCTCAACAATTTTTTTCCTTTAAGGATCAGAGAGTATTTTTGAGCTTATGGTCCCTACAGCCTCTGTTCTAACTCTTCAACCCTACCATGTAGCATCAGAGTAGCCATAGACAATGCATGAATAAATGGATATGCCTGTGTTCCCATAAAACTTGACTTATTAACAGTAAAATCTAAATGTATAATTTTCATGTGCCATGAGATATCATTCTTCTGATTTTTTCAACCACTTAAAATTATAAAAACCATTCTCCTTAGCTTGAGGCTGCACAAAAACAGACAACTGGCAAGAAAAATTCCTTAGATGACATTGAAAACCTTCTATACTTTGAACCTATTTTTATTATTCTAGCTTTGTCTCTCATTATTTTAAAAAGGTGTTACTACATGTAAAATGNAGCTGTTGTTCAGCATCTTAGCTATAGAGAGCAGTGTCACTGGCCCTCATATGTGGGATCTGAACCGGGGCCCTCTGGCATCCCAAGCCAGTTCTTAACCAACGCACCACTCAGCCGGCCCATATTGAGTTTTAAAAGAACCTCCATACTGTTTTCCATAGTAGCTGCACCAGTTTACATTCTTGCCAGCAATGTGCCAATGGTTCAGCTTTTTCCACAGCCTCTCCAACACTAGTTATTTGTCTTGTTGATAACAGCCTTTCTAACAGGTGTGAGGTGGTATCTCACTGTGGTTTTGGTTTGCATTTCCCTAATAGCTAGTGAAGTTGAACATGTTTTCATTTCAGCCACAGTTTCACAGAGGCCCTGCCCTACTGCTGTTTTGGAACCAACAAGAAAGTCTAGAGAGAGTTCCAGAGCCGTGTGGGGGGATGGGGCAGAGGAAGCAGAGCAGACCACGGAGAGTCTCCTGGGAGCAGGCAAGTCCTGTTGGTCCCTGTGAATCCTGTTTTTGCTGAGGACAGCCCAAGAAAGGGCAGTGTGGTAGTTTGGGAATGGAAATGTGAGCGATGCACTGGGGAGACAGAGTGCCCAGTGACTGGGACCCCGGACCTGGGAGTCACGTGCTCTACTCTGAGCCCATCTGGCCTTGGTGATGTCCCCAGGGGCTAGGGCTGTTGTGAGGATAAATAACATGCATAAAGTGCTTAGCCCAGTGTCCCAGCATATGTTATCTGCCTAGTAATTTCTAGCTATGATTACTGTTTCCAGATTCCCCCTATTCTATGATCTGTACCCTTCTATCCCATTTTAATGTTTCTAAACTTGGAACAAGCCTTACAACTTATGTGTACTTTTTTCGTAATGTTTCCTTTTTATGTAGTAAAGCTATTATGAAATTGAAGGTAAGTTCTAGAATCAATAATACCTTGGAAAAGATATATAACATTATCACTATATTTTCTTTTTCCTCAGAAAAATGTCTCACAGAATTGAATCTTAATTTAAGGGAAAGAAAGGGGGAACGTTTTGTTTAAAGTTGTCAGAGAAGTGTTATGAAGAAATTTCTAGGTATATATTAAAGGAGACCATCTTGAGGAAGTTTTCCAGAAACTGGTAGATTATGAGAATGGGCAGCTTTTGTTTCTCTTCTTTCAAGTCACTTGTGTAATGTTTCATTTAAGAAACATGAGAAATTTACTTAACTGGTAAAGGACCTCACAAGCTAAAATTCTATTTATAAAACACTCCTTTTCAAGGAGTTCCAAGTGCTTGGCAGACAGTTTCTAATAAACTCTTACAAAATGCATGTGCAATGAGTCCCAGGGTGTAGGAAAGTAGGAATGCAGGAGTCATTTCTATTTTTTTGTTTCAGGACACACTTAAGTAAGTTCTCAAAGGTCAGAAAATCACGGTCAAGACTGGGAAGAAACTGTTTCCTAATGCCAAAGTTATTTGTCTGCTTGCTGAATATAATTACTATTTCATCAAGTATTTTTATGGTTTTTTTTCTCCTGTTAATTCTACTTATTTGGCCAAATTTTCAATTTTTGATTTAAAAAATTCTGTTGTGTTAACTAGCTGGGTGAGCTATAAAAATGATTGGCAATTTGTTTATCTAATGAGTAAGTTAAAATTTCAACATCAGGAAGTAACATAAATGTCAACTCTTAATATTTAAAATTTATTTCAGAGACTTAAAAGTTGGACACTGAATGTGTGTGTCCTTAGATATAATTTTTAAGCCAGTCTCTTCAAAGTGTGTTATGCTAACTGATGTTATAAATACAGAAAAAAATATAGTTAGACTGAAATTAGGGAGAATTATATGTGTGTTGGGTCATTGAAACTGTGAGCATTTCCTTTGAGATATTTAAGATTAACATTATGCATCATTTTTACTACCAAACCGGTAAAGGCTACAATCACACTGTGTTGATCAAAGAAGGGTCAGCCATATCCTCATGTAGCCATTGTGAGTATAGAAATGGTTACAGCCTTTCTGGAGGGTAATTTGGCAATGTGCATAAAATAGCAATGGTGAAAAGTCTTTGACACAGTAATAGAATTTCTAAGAAGATAAATAATTATTCATGAAGGTACTTCAGGTTTTAGCTAAGAATTTTTCATCACAGCAGTGTTTATAATAGCAAACCAATTAGAAATAGCCTATGTGTCAAATATAATACATTGGTTAAAAAAGTTATGTTTCAATCATATGATGAAATTCTATGTTGCCATTAAAAATGGTACCATTGTATGCTATATCAGTTGATGTAAAAGATGTCAATGATATATGTTTTTAGTGAAAAGAGCAGGTTATAAAATAGTGCTCTGTATGATTAGGAGGATGTGTGTATACACATAGATGTGGGCATGTGTGTGTACACACACACTTGTAGGAAGTATCTGTAAGCATATACAACAAAATGATAATCATTATTTCTGGATAGTGGGTGATTTATATAGTTCTTCTTTATCCTTATCTAGGTTTTCTAATTTTTCTTCCAGAAACACATATTACTGTTATAATTTTTAAATGTAACTATTTTAATTAAAAAACATATTTTAAAAAGTGTGGATGGGAACTGATTGGTGAGGGCAGACAGGTGTACGCACAGTCAGTGCCGAGCCAGTATGGGGCCGTCTACCCTGGCGAGAAAGGTGCCTGACAATGGGAGGTGGTGCCTAAGGCCAGAGTTGGAGAAGAATTTTATAGCATCACTTGAGAAGCCCTCAGAGGTTTTAATAAACCAAAAGGGCAAAGTAAGATGCCCTCCCTGCTATGTAACGGCAGGGAGGTCTTTTTCTTTGCATCTCTTCCCTCTGTATTTTTCTTTGTATCATATCCAAGAAGCAAAATGTTCCCTTTCCAAGAAAACTCTTCAAACCTTTGAAAGTTGCAGGTGATCTTGCTTATCATCTTCTGTTAGCTCTGCTTGTCTTTCTCTTCTCATTCGGCAGTGTGCAACTGAAAGGTTTGTTTGCTCCTTTTTTAGAGAAACACATGGTCCTCAATCTGGAGGATTTCGTCAGTCCCTGTGCCCCGTCAATTAGTTCTAATTTCTTCTCTTTTTGCCACAGTGTCACCAAATTCATGAGATTTTTTTTTCAGTGTCCCACAAATGCCTCCTATTTGTTTCCCTCCCTCCTTCCCTCCCTTCCTCCCTCTCTTCCTTCCTCCCCTCCCCACCCCCCTCCCAACAGAAGCAAGAACACCCCTCTTTATACACATCCACCAACCCTGTATCTCTAGAACGCTCTGACTAAGGGCTTGGACAACCATCTTCCTTCGATGACTCCTCATGTGTAGTTTTGGTATTCTAGCCCTTGGGAACCTATGAATTGTGAAATAGTAAATAACAGACATTCTCCAGGGTGCAGAGGCTAAGGGATCCTTTCAGAGTCAGCATTAGGTCAGGGAAGCTATGGGCTCCTGAAACAGAATGGTTACCTCGGTTGCAGGGCTCCCACCAACATTTTAGAGCACATTGATGGCAGGGCCTCAATTCCTCCCACTCAATAAAGCCATCTGCTGAGCACTTACTATTTACCAAACATGGCATTCACCGTATTTCTTAAGATAAGTAGTAATGGATGGTGGTGGCGTCATGCCCGATCCCCTCTCTTGTCACTCACCCCTCTCCTAGCTGCTGTGAGAAATGTCTGAGAACAACTTACATTCTTTGAAATGGGGGTGGAGGGAAAGCTTCCCTTGACCAGTGGGAGCTGTCTCCCATCCAGACCTCAGTCAATGCCTGACTGTCCTGGGGATCCGAAAGACCCGTTCCCTTGTTTCAAGGCAGGACCAACTCTGATGTCACCCATGCTTCAGAGTTTTCTTGTTTGTCTTTTCTCCCATCCCATCCTACTTTCCTCACTGCCTTTCTTTAGACTAGAGCATACTCTCCCCATAAGTCACATGAACAAAAATCTCCAACTCCAGCTTCCAGGGACCCTGCCCTAAAACTCCTCCCATTTTGCTTAGAGTGATTGAGTTTGTTTGTCCAAATCACACAGAAGGATAGGAATACAAAGTCCAATTCTATTTGACTCTGCTCAATTATTGCATAATAATTACACCCGATGCTAATTTTGGTCAACAAGCTTCCCCATCCAAAAGGGTGTGGAATTGGAACGACCAAGTGGGTAGGCAGCCGGGTCAAATCCCAGGGTGCCGAGCTCCAGGTTGTAACCCAACAGGAAGGATTCAGATGGTGAGTCTGAGGAGTGTTTACAGAGCTTTCGGGGTGGGGTGGGGTTGGGGTGTCTTGCCCCACCCCCACCACAAACTAGTACAGTTTGGAAAGCCATATCTATTCTCTAGTTGTCACCGAGACTGTAGGACCGTCCTAACATTTAAAGATCATGGCCAGGAATGTTGAAAATTCTTGAGACATAAAAGGCAGTTTCACTCAACAAAGAATTGTTCAGCACCAAATGCTAATAGCACTCCTGTTGAGAAACATAGCAAAGTGCTCAGGGTCAAAAAGTATGTGAGCCAAATGCAGTTTTCAAGTCCAAAGGGTAAGGGAATGATGGAAAAGAGAAGACCAGCCAAAGAGAGGGCCAGCGGATCCGCCCTGGGCTGGGGCCAGCCGGGCCGAAGGAACGGGAGCAGCTTGGCTGCTGTGCCCATAGCCTGCTGCTCTCCACATCAGTCTGTGGGGCATAGGGAGTCTGGGCCACTTTAAAAGTTCAGGACAAAAAGGAAGAATCGAGGTAGATGCCATGGGAACTCAGGAAGAAAGAGACCGCGTAGCAATAGATCCAGTGTTCATTTGTTTATTCCAGTGAACAGGTAGTAGTGAGCCCTGGCATTCTCTGGAGCTGTGGTGAGCACGAAGAGAACCAGAGCCCATCAGACAATCTGGACTCCAATCAATGCCAAGGAGTAGGTGCAGGAATGATTGGGTGGATTTTAATTTTGGTTGCCCAGCGTTTGAACCTCATCCTCTGTAAGAATTTTTTGCCTTTTAAGTCTTGCTGGGCAGGAGGCCACCTCTCATGTGAGAAGCTGAAGATGCCAGATATCCACTCTCCCACCTCCCTTGCAGGCAGGTCTGGATAGCTGTGCCGGGTTTTTAACTCGGCAGTAGTTACCCAAGAGTGGAAGGAGAGGGAAGACGGGCCTTTTTGCCAGATGAAAACTGAGTATTATTTAGGTCCTCCTTTCCAGCCACAAGGATCTAGAGTCTGGATCTTCAGGCTTCCTAGTGATTCTGGGAACTACCCAACATCCTTTGGATAAATTCCTTTCTTGCTTAAATCAGCCACAATTTGTTTCTTTGGTGGGTGGGCACCTACTATGTACCAGTTACTGGGGAAACAAAGATAAATCAGACAACGGTCCTGTGTTCTTAGTCAGAATGACAAACAATACCCTGGTCAGACCCAGGGACTGCTGCCATATGCGTAGAAGCAAGAACTGTGGAATTTCTGAACAGGAAATACATAAC
>NW_017731956.1:410507-415215 GCF_001890085.2 Hipposideros armiger
ATATCTCTACTTTAGATCTTTATTGGTTACCTTTGCAACTTTAGATAAAATACTTATTCCTTTAGTAACTTCAGGTAAGATACTTTTCCCTTTAATAATAGACAATTTATTTTGAGTCCCCATCTTTTCAGTTCTTCTCTCCCACTTCTTCCCAGTTTGTGTAGTCTGTACCGCTCCAATGTCAAGAGTATTAACATTTGCCTTCTGTTCTCTAGTCATAATTCTATCATCTTTCTCTATAGGTTGATTCTAAAATTGTAAGCCAATAAATGTGTTTACATCGGGGCTCAGTATTATGCATTGCATTGTCACATAGCATATTGTTACTATACTTCTTGTACAGCTTTTCATTGTTCTGGAGTTTCTAATTGCCTTTTTTTTTTTCTTATACTACTTGCCATTCTTTTGTTCTCAATTTTTTTGTCCAATGAAAAATTTTGTTTAAAACTTTCCAGAAACTTCTTTCCTCTGAAGCTCGTTATCTTGCTGCTCTTATCGGCACTTGTTTTATAGGCCTCCTGCACAATGATTTTGTTGCTGTTACCTTTCTTTGCTTTGTTTCTTCATTTCTAGAGCGCAGGTCTTTTGCTATCTTTATTTCTTTTTGCTGCAATACACATTCAATAAATTTCTAAGAAATCATATGTGAGATGCAACTCCTCTGATTCTTTGAATGTGTAAAAATCAGCACATGGAAGTGCGATCTATGTTCACAGTTGAATAATAATTAATTAGGTATAGAAAATATAGTTAAAAATATCTTTTCTTCAGAATTTTGAAGTCATTGTTCCTTTCCCTTGAGCATCCAATATTGCTGATGTGAAGTTTATGCCAGCTTGATTCTTATTTTTTCATGATCTGATTTTTTTCTTTCAGCAATGATCCTAGATGGGGGCCTTTTTACAGCCACTGGTTGGCTATTCCAATCTGAAGTTTTAAGTCTTTCAGCTATCTAAAATTCTCTTATATCATTCACATTAACAATTTATTCCCCTCCATTTTTGCTACTCATTTTCCACAATTCCTATTAATTATCTATTAGTCCTCCTGGTTTGATTCTCCTATCTATTTTTATTTTATTTTCTGGGAGATTTTCTCAATTTTGTATTCTAAAATTTCTCTTTTCTTTTGTCAATCATATTTTTAAGTCAAGTTTTCTCCTTAATCTGTTTGTTCTTTTTTCGCAGTATTCTGTTCTTGTCTAATGGATGCAATATATTCTTGAATCTTTCTTGAATATTCTTGAAAGGGTGTTAGAATTTCTGTAAAATCTTCTGTTCTTCCTATTATCTTTATGTTTTGGAATTGGTATTTTCTGTTTGTTTATTTTGGTCAGTCTCCCATAGTAGGGGCTTTTACAAATGTATGGGAATCTTTGGTTTTCTGTTCACATTTTAGAGTGAGACAAATGCCATGACTGAGGTCATGATTTACCTACTGGTGAATAAGCTAAACCATTAACAGAATTTTTATTAATTTCCCTTATTTTTCAGTCTTTCTGCCAACCCTATTGTATCTGAAATTTTAGAATTCTGAGCTTCTCAGTGGTTCTTCTAGACAGCTTATCTCCATCCCTGTTACTACACCACCCACTTCCTCTTTATTTTACTCTAAGCTAAACTCTTTGGATGACTTTCATCTTTAGCATGGCTCCATCCACTTGTCATCTTCCCAAAGCTTGTTGGAATCTTTCATCTGCTAATGACCACTTCTTATTCTTATTTTATTTTTTGAGTTTATACCTGTTTGCATTCCTTTACTGACATTTTAATAGATGGAGGAGGATATACTTATGTGTGCACAATCTGCCACCTTTATCTGGAAGTCCATGCTCATTTTTGAATGCACAGTTGTATGACCTGAGATTTCTAGATGTATATTCAGTATTTATTTACAGCCCACATCATTTGTAAAAATGTATTTTCAGTGAACGCGTTTAAGATACCTTTTAGCATGTCTCTGGGTCATTTCTCTGGATACATTCTTAATGTTTGAAGGTATAATAACGAGTCAGAAATTTGTTTAATCCTTTTGAGGTGTAGATTATTTCAGGTGATTAAAATTGTTCTTTAAAAGATACTGTGAAACAGGTATTGCCACTATCCCATTCTACAGATGAGAAATGGAGTTTCTGAGAGAGTTGAGTGATAATCTTAAGATCATAGAGCTGGTAAACGTTGGCCTGGTCTTTAGATCCAAACTTTTCAATGCTTTTTTTCCTAAGCCAAACATGTCTCCTAGGTATTACTTGATAAAACCCTGATAATACAACAGCATAAATAACTAATTTAATTTGTCTACAGAATAAATTCCTACTTCCACAAAGCTTTATGTGTAATACTTTAGTTTTAGTCTTGGTTGTACTTTTAAAATAATATTTAAAACTATTCCTGAATATTTGGTGAGGATGTAGCATTTCTAACTTCTCTCCCAGTGAACTTAGGGACAATCTGATGAAATGTGTCATGTTGCATAAAGGAAAGCTGTGGTTTCAAACATCAGGGGCAGGACTAAGGTAGAGTCAGACTAGTCTAATTGTCTTCAACTATTCTATATCTTACTACATTTTAGGTCAGATAATTTGGCTCGTAACATTCAAAACTGTATTAATTACGTGATTTTATAACAAGGTTATGCAGTATATGTTTGCCAATTGGGAAAGAAAGATAATTATGCTTGAATGTAGGTCACATTTAAGAAACTCTCTAAGGCCTAATGGGAACCATCTTTCCTTAAAAAAATCAAGGATTAATGATATTCAATACAATGGTATCTCTCTCCTCTTGTGACCCAATTCTTCTGGTCAGAGATTCTTTTTTTTTTCTTCTGCCTTTTTTGGTGGCTGTTCTTAGGGAGAGAAACTTGCATGATTTCCTGTAGAACAGTTTGGGCCACTTAAATTGGATCTTGTTGGTTATAAGTAACTGGAGGATGATACCAATGAGGATGTTTACAGGTACATTTCTAGAGTTGATATCATAAGCAAAGGATTGTCCTAACTACCCCCAAAATGTTTTAAGGTTTATGTCTACCATGTGGTTGTCTTAGTCTTTGTCCTTAAAAAATTGCTGTATGTTCAAACTGTCACTGTTTTTTGTTTTTTTCTTTTTTTACCCTTGAGCTTTTTGGGGTTCAGCATTACCAAATGGCCAATCTAAAAAACACTGTTTAAAATGGGAGTGAATGTCCCTCGAAAATAAAAAGTTTGATATAATGTTGTAGCATCCAAGGAGTCTTTGTTGTACCTAATTAATCATTTTAATTGAGAGATGAAAAAATGTTCTGCTCACAAATTTCCCAACCTCTGCCCCACCCCTCCCAAACCCACTCCTCACCACCAGGAGAGAGGCTGCAAAAAAACAACAGACTTTTAAATTTGTCCCATGGCCAAAGAAGAAACTTTTTCTGATGGTGTAGCTGGNTGATGTTCTGTGAAAATAAAAGATGAAGAGCTGTACATAGCAGTCAAATTTCCAGCCCAGTTTATTCATGATCTTAAACTTCCCAAAGATTGTAAAATTTCTTCCATTCAAAGTTTGAAATCCCATGATTTACAATATACCACCCATCCTGCTGTGGTTTGTGCTATCTTGCATAAATTAAATAGAGTTTTATTTTAGGGATGTGGGAGTGAGGAATGAGTTCAATGCTCTTAATTCCCCTTACGACATAACTGTCATTCATCGAGCATCTCTTTCACATATTTCTTTAATCTTCAAAACAATCCTCCAAGTCGACATTACGAGGGTAGTTCTATAGGCGAGGCCTGATGACTTGGCCGAGATCATAGAGGAGGTTGGTAACAAAAAAAAAGAAAGAAAAAGAAAATTGAACCAAGGTGAGCCTGGCTCCCATCTTCCTTGCTTTCCATGACACACACCATGGTGCCTCCTTCCCAGATACCGTCAATCAAGGAATCACCTGTCCTACTCTAGGGGTACTATGCCCATTGATCCATTTAAAATTCATAACTCACTCCTGGCATGTGTGCCTGAGGTATGTATTGAGCATCGTTAAGGGGCTGATTGAGATCACTTACACAATCAGAAAAGATCAGTTGTGAATAAGTCTTTCTGACCTTTTTTTTTTAAAGTTGTATGATGAAGACACTGGGTTGTAAGGCCTCTTTCAAGCCTGATTTCTTGGAACACTGATTAACTTGGTTGGTGGGAAAACACTGTTCTGAGGCCCAAGTCCAGGTTTGCGAAACCCTCATCACTGTGCCCGGCAGGGATGTGGGGAAGCCAGTGTGAATAGCTAACTATTATTATTAGTGGCAATGATAATAATTAACGTTTTTTGAGCACCTACCAGGTGTTAGTACTGTACAGGGCATCATCTGTAGTCCTCTGCACAAACCTGTGAGATTCCATTTTTTAAATGAGGAAACAAGCTCAGGGAGATTCATTCAGTAACTATGGGACATCAGATAGACAGCACGTGGGCCATCTGGGGCTCAAACCCAGACTTCCTGCCTCCAAAGCTCACATCTAAGCATTCAGTGATATTCACCATAGATGAGCAGTTCCAGCTACACCTATGAAGAGTTACTGTAAAGTCATTACTGATTTATTTAACAGTTACTTACCATTGCCTACTTTATGCTGGGCAATGTGGTCCTGAACAAAAGAGACATGGCCTCTGCCTCCAGGATAGAGGAGAAAAATAATCAATTACATGCACAAATAAACAAGTAATTACAAACACG
>NW_017731956.1:417410-418745 GCF_001890085.2 Hipposideros armiger
GGCAGGCCTGAGGGCTGAGTACACAATTGATTTTTAGTCAAAGTTCTAAGAGATGCCGACTCTGTGCTTCTAAATGCAGAACTGCGCCTGTTTTTAATTGCTACTCAATTTATTAAGAATTTCTACTATATTAAGCAAAATAGATCACAAGATAACCCATGTCCCACAGAACATATGTTCTGCATTTCTTTCTTGGTCAGATAAATTAATCTTGCCATCTCTAAACCACTGTACCTTACATATTAGCGAGATAGCCAAAATTAATTTTGAACTTTTCCTAAACATTTATAAAGATGTCAAGTGATGCAGACACCTCCGATATAGGATAAGAGCCCTGGGCTGTGATGCAAGAAACCACTTTATTTTACACAGTTAATATGTTGCCCCACACAGAGTATAAAATCACATCACAAGTTCAGAGCTCTAGAGAAACTCACTTGGAAAATTTGCGATGAATCATTTTGTAAAGCAGAGAGAATTTGAATGTAATACACAACATCTTTCACTAATAGTTTTTACAATAACAAAGTATTCTATTAGGACGTAAAGAAATGCACATGTGATCACATATATGTGTGATGTGATGCCTAACACGTCGGTTTCCTTATATGTAACTAAAATTCGTTGATTCTTATCTGTGTTTGCCTCTTACGTCCTGGTCTGTAGTTTCCGCCTCACTTTCCTTTCTTCTCTGTGTTCCACATGTTGTCAGGGTGACTGAACCCTGCTACAAATCAAACCTTTAGCTCGCACTCAACCAGCAGAGGGCAGTGTTTGAGCACTTAAGTGGAGCCATCTTTGTCTTCCCCATCCAAAGAGAACAAACAACATTTGAATAACAGCCAGGGAGGGTAGTCAACAAGATAATACACATGGATGATCATGTTTCAGCATCGTTTTGCAGGAAGTGCTCTTTGTTTTCAGCTGCTCACAAAGGACATGCCATGCAAAATGTGATAAAGGTCTGTGCAGGTAGTTTTAGAGAGGGGTGGTAGGAGAGGGGTGAAATTTGCTTCTGAATTTACCAAGTACTAATATCCGTTTTAGGCTAAGGGTTCTGAATCCAGATACCAGCCCCTTGTGTTCTCAGCTCGCTGGTGAATGATCATGAATAATTCCTGCAGTAGCAAGTAACATAATCAAATAATCAGGCAGTCCCTGCACATTGTAAATCAATGAGCCCAGATGTCTCCCACCTGAGGGGATATTTGAAGGTACTTTACATCTTGTTGGGTTTGGAACACTTGAGAGATAGTGACTGGCTGTTCATCAAAATAAAATGAGCATCTATCTCCCCATTCTGAAATTACATGCAGCATTAAATATAATTAAATC
>NW_017731956.1:423235-516259 GCF_001890085.2 Hipposideros armiger
AGAGGCAAGTGGGGGTGGAGTGGGGAAGGAGAGATCTAAATTTTAATTTACAATTTGAACTGGGCTGGGATTTTTGTCAGTTTGAAATGTGTCCATTTTCAGTTAATTTTTCATCTTTGCCTTACCTTATTACTAGTGGAATATCATAGTTAACCAGTCAGCTGATGAAATAGTTAAGGATGAATTTTATTACCTGTATTTCTCTTTATCTCTTTTCCATCTTTAAAGAATTTGGTTACTTGAACAAGCTGTTTTAAGGAACTAACACTATCATAAAACACACTGCACTTTAAGATTATCAGGCAGTTTTTAGTGCAGATGCCAAGCCTTGGGAAGATATGGCACAGGAAGGATGATGGGGGAATGGAAAGAGCTAGGCCCTGAAACCCACTCCCGATTGGGTCCCCCACCCCCTCCTCCTAGCAGATATTTGGCTTGAAGTACTGATGCTTACCTAGCCATACGGTTTATATGTATTTCCCAGCTTTTCATCCACCCCACCCGCCGTGGGTATTTGTGTGCAGCTAGCTTCCTCAAAGGAATTTGATTGTAAGTCTTTAAAGGGAGGCCTCAGATCTTTTCTCCACTGGCATCTCCAAGAAACTCACTTGCTAGCTAGTAAACATAGCAAAGGTTCACAGCAAACTGTAGGTGACCTGGATGTGTTGCTTGGCTGCATCTTACATATTTAGACCAAAAAACAATCCTGGAATCCAGCATCGAGAAAATATAGTTCTTCTAGGCCTTTTCAGGCCCATCTAGCTGTGGGAGTTCATTTGTGATGATGCATGAGTGGTGTGTGAAGTCGTCTGGGTTTGAGCTTTTCGTGAATAAGAAACTCTGAGATAAGCTCTTATGAATAGGTGAGCTGGGGCCCAGGAGTGGAGCTGCTCCTTGTCTTTGGAGTGTAGTGTGTTTAGCTAATCCTATTGACTATAATTCTAACTAGGTGGCTCTTGTTAAATCTTTTAGGAAAAGACCAAGGGCACATGAAGAAAATACTCCAACCATTTTTGACACTCCCTAGGTCTCAAAGCAAGAAATTGGTTTATTTTTTTAAAAAGATTTATGAGCTGTCTGGATTGATCTCCACTCAAAGGTTGTGGCTGCAACCTAACCAGGAGAGTAGAAACCCTGCTTTCATCAAGCCGGGCATAGTTCAAGGTTGTAATGCTGAATGAAGGAGAAGTAATGGGCCACGCTTTAATGACATGTCTAATTGCTGGGAGATCATTCAGGTAGCAGCCCAACAGATCTGTCCCAATGACTTGTGGGAAGACATTCTTAAATGCTGGAGAAGAGCGAGACTGATAATAGGGAAAAGGTTGTGTTTAGCTGAGCCTCCTTAAATTCCTTTTAAAGCCTTAGGATGACTTGTTAGGGTGTGTACATGACAGAATAAATGCAAGGGTTTCTGAGATGCTAAGACTTTGTAAATAGGAGCTTTTAGATGGATTTAAAAGAATTTGAGGTAGCAGAAGTGATGGCGGTTGAATGAACAGTTTCACAGGGTGAAAGTCTAAATCTGATGAAAGTAAGTTAAAGATTCTACCTTTTCCTGTTTGAATAACATTCACTGGTTTAAAATTATAATTGTGGGAGCTTTGGAGAAAACTTTAGATTCAAGAGCAAGGTGTCACTTTTAATACTCAAAATAGCAATTTATGTCTATAAGAAGATGAGTAATTTTGTGGTGATTTTTGAGTTTCAGAACACCCCATCGGTAACCCTGCTATAAACTTTGGGATATGCATATGTTGCACTCCATAAAATTGCTACAACAGTTTGGATTTTTTTTTTCTAATGGCACAGCCATTATGTGCTATAGTACTTGGATTTGATCCATAATGCTTCTCAGTCCAATGGTAATCTCCAGAGCCCAGAGCCCTGGGACTGATTCCAACAAAACAGTAGGTCAGCACTGGAAGAAAAAGAAGTTGTTGCCCAGATTGCCACAAATGGAAATGAGAGAAGAGAAATGCTTATCACGGTAAATAAACTCAGTCTTATTATTAGTAAGTGGGCAGTGAGTGGGTGGAAGAAGAAATAGGCACAGAGATGACATTTACTGAACCCTCACTCAGTGTCTCCCACGTTATTAGATGCTTTAATGCCTTGTTTTCATCCAGCCCTCACTAAATCCTAATGGTTTTATTATCATTATTACAGATAAGGAAACTGAAGAGAGAAGTTAAAAAATTTACCCAAGGTCACACAGCAAGCATATAGTAAAGATTTATTAACTCAGTGACTGACTCTAATGCCTATGTTCTTTCTACTCTGCTACAGGTAGGTATTATTTAGATGAGTTGTTATTAGTGTCTGCTGTAGGTCTATAATTGTACAGACTGATGTGTAGTTTTCTAGGGCTTTAAAAAGTCAAGGTACAGGACCCATGGAACCTTGACAATCAGCCTTTGTCAGACATCTTTGGCTTCATTCATTCATTCAATAAATATTGGTTGAGCTCCAACTACATGCCAGGCACTGAGCTAGGTATTGGTACTGCGGCAGGAAGTAAGAGAGGTGCAATTCCCATCTTCATGAGCTTACACTCTGGATATAGTGAAGAAGTAAGGAAATAAACACATTCAAGTCCACGAAGCGATTAGCTCCGTGGTAAGCTCTGCAGTAAGTAGAACTGCAATATTATCCCCATACTCCAGGTTGCTATGGAGATGAGATGCACAAGTAAATTGAACAGTCTCATTATCTACATAGACTTTATCAAGAAGTGGGTCTGGCCTCGATGCATGGCAAATCTCCAGGAGAGGATGGATGCCTTCATCTATGGATTGTTTCACCTATTGATTAGCTGCTATAAATGGTTTCACTCATCTTTCGGAGTATATATAATACCTCTCAACCTGTTGCTCCTTTACAAGATTTTTTCTGGTCTTTTCCTTTGCGGGAATTTTGCCTGATGCTACTGATACTGAAAGGGGAGTAGTAGAGCACTTCAAGTAGGATTATGACATCTCTATTTTGGAAGGGGGGTAATTTTTCAAGAAAGGGAATGGGCTTTTACTCTTTTAAAGGTCACTCTGTTTTGATTTAGAATGCTCTTGGAGACATATAGATGAGTTTAAAAAATAAAATTTGTGGGCTGGCTGAGTGGTGCATTGGTTAAGAGCTGGCTTGGGACGCCAGCTCTGAGCAGCAGGGCCCTGGTACGGATCCCACATGAGGGCCAGTGATGCTGCGCCCTCTACAGCTAAGATGCTGAACAACAGCTCGACCTGGAGCTGGTCGGCCATGAGTCTCCAGTGACGGCGTAGGCTGCAGCTCCTGCTGCAGTGGGTTTCCATAAGCTACCGTGTGTAGCCGGCAGCCAGCGTGAGTGGCCAACAGTCGATGTGAGCTGCCATGAGCCACCATGAGCGGCCGTCCAATGGCTGGTGACCGATCTGCCTCACTTGGGAAGAGTGAAATGATAATACCAACATGGACCAGTGAAGTGACGTCCTCCACAACTAGACTGAAGAACAAAAGGACAGCAACTTGTCTGTTCCCCTTCCCCAATTCCCCAGCGCTGTTCCCCTCCCACAATTCCCCAATAAAATCTTAAAAAGAATAAATAAATAAAGAATAAAATTTGCAAATGAATGTTAGAATAACATTTATTAAAAAAAATTAAAAATATTTCAAAATTTTGAAAGGTAACATACATATGAAGAAAAATAGGAGACACACCAGACCCTGGGGAGAATATGGAATTGCAGCTGGTACCCAAATGAGACTTTGTTTAATTCATGCTATTATTTTACCTGAAGAATGTATACACATAATGAACAAATAACAATGTGAAAATGGTAAGTTTAGTGGAGACCAGCTAGGAAGCTATTGTAATATTCCAGAAGAGAGATGATTCTGATCTGAAATAAAAATGGAGATAGTGTAGCCTAGTGTTGAGAACAAGGGCTCTGATTCTGGGCTGCTTAGACATCAATTTCTGCTCTTATCCTCACCAGCTGTGTGCCCACTCAGTAAATTACCTCACGTTTTGGTGCCGTGGCCACTTCATTGGTAAATGAATATGCAAAAAATAGCATCTACTCGTAGAATACTTGTGATAATTAAATGACTTAGCACATGAAAAGTGCTTAGAAGTGGTTAGATAGTAAAAGCTCTATAAAATACCAGTTACTATTTTAGGGAATAAACAGGACTGGGTTGGGGGACATGGGGTGAATGATGCATGAGTAAAGATGCTAGTGTATTGGATACCAAATTGATGCTGAATATCTTGTCAGACCTTGTGAATCATCATGCTTTTTGTGCTTCTGCTGTAGGCCCTGAGGCCGCAGGGTATAGAAAATTATAAGGACTCTCTACAGATTCTATGGCAGGTACTGGAAGTTGCTTTTCTAATCACGAATTCCAATCTGGAAGGAGATGGTAACATCACTTAGCTTCCTGTCTATTTCTCTAATTAGTATGTTGGTAACCATGTCACTTATCTTTAGTGCTTAGATTTTTTTTTTAATTTATAAGGTGACTATACACATTTCAACAGCTGTAAAATGCCTCTTCTCCACTTTCCCCTGCTTACTCTATTGCATTTTCAGTCACTGATAAATCTGCTTTTTTTGATAATGTAGAAAACAAGACAGTTCAAAGGAAAAGCTTGTTACTTCTCAGGGTCTGTGTGTGAAAACACAAAAATAAATATCAGGAGTAGAGAGGGCGTAAGGGGAGATCCTGGCATATTGTCTACCTCTTTGAATTATTTTAAGGATCCAGTGAGGAAGAAGATGCTTTGAGAAAATGTAAAGCACTGTACACATTAATGTTTAGTCTATTGATCTTTTATGTCTCATTTTTTCTATTCTATGTGAAAATACTATAGAGAAAATTCTAGATAGCTGCATTCTGAATAAACAGCATTCACTAAGTTACATTTCTCTTTAATTGTATCAAACCTGTCTCATCTTTGAGTTTACTGACTATGGAGTAACTGTTTAAACCTTGGCATTTCATTCACTTCAGTTTTTAGGACACTGGTAGGAGAATTGTCAAACCTTTGGAAGAGAACAAATGTTTAATTTAGATGTTATTCTCCCTTCTCTATGCAATGTATCCCAGTACATTTTTTTACCATTATGACCCTAAATGAAGTTTTGATGACACTAAGGCCTGTTCATCTGAGTTCAGGAAACTCTTTGAACCTTTTCTGGAGGTTTTAATTTGGCTTTTATTTGCCTCAATTTGGGTCATAATCTAGCCCAATGTCTCGTCTCTTAGATAAATCTATGATAATCTACAAACTGCAACCATATTTCAAGTCCTTTCTCTATGCTGGCCCATATTCCAAGTCATTATGCCTTTCTGATTTCTACCATAAGAAAAAAGAAGTGCTCTTGTTACTGTTGGTCTTGCCCTTATTATTATTTGTGAATTAGGAGTATTAATTTATATACTTTTGGGTTTTTCCTCATCCTGGATTTTTCTCATTTATGTGTCAGGAAATATCTTAATATATTATTATGAATTTGAAATTTGATTCTCAAATAAGAAGATACTGATATTTTGTGAAATTCTAAAGCATGCTTTTTAAAAATACCACCTTATTGGAGTATAATTGGCATACAATAAAGTGCAAACATTTCAAGTGCACAATTTAAAATCTACTTTTGAGAAATAAACCTCAATTCATTTCCCACAGCATCTCCTAGATAAGTACAGAACCAGCCTATTTTTCCCATCATCGAGGCTAAGCTTGGCAAGGGTGCTGTCTTACCTCACTTTCCTTCAGGAAAGTCCCTTCTCAATCCCTTTCAATCAACCTTCTGTTCTCATTACTCAGGTGAAATTGCTGTAGCAAAACTCAACTGCCAAACCCAGTGGACATTTTTCTAATCTTCTCTTCCTTGGATATCTTGTGACATTTGCTGCATTGACCATTCTCTATCGCCTTGTGAATTTCAACTTTCTTGGCATCCACAATGAAACTCTCTTCTGGTCCTTCCAGCCCTAGCAAGGCTCCTTCTCAGTCTCCTTCCTCTACCTGCCCCCTAAGTGGTGGGAATGTCATGGTTCTGCCTTTCATTGCTCTTCTTCTCAATCTCTACACTCTGCCCAAGTGAGCTCATGCACTCAACTTGTTAGTCACACTAAACAGATGCTTTTAAAAAATATACATAATTTGATTACATTTAAAAACAAAACAAAACACAAAATGCAACATTCTAAAAAACCCCAAATTTCCTATTGATACAAATTCCTATGAGTTTACTGTGTTACCATACACAAGAAATTAAAGAAACCATTAAATATTTAGAAAGATTTAATGTCAGAAGCCTTAAAATCTAACCGTATGTAGTAGCTCATCAAAAAGCTATAGCCTGCATTTTTAAAACAGTGTTTTCTGTGTGAAGACTCTCATCAGCTATACAAAAATCTGTATGGTTTTTATCTTGAAGATCATATTCAGCTGCCCTTGAATTCACATTCTTAGCAAAACAATTGCCTGAGCACATATGCACACTCCACACACATCATTACAGGATAGCCCTTTATTCTTCCTCCTCGTCCTTGTCCTCCTCCTCCTCACCTTCCTCCTCCTCCTCCTCCTCCTCCTCCTCCTCCTCCTCCTCCTCCTCCTCCTCCTCCTCTTGTTCTGGTTCATTCCTCCTCTTGGAGTGATTTGGACTTGCCAGGGCCCTGCTTTCCTACTTCACTTTTGCCCTCTGCATGGTATGCAGTAATATCCTTTTCATGTTTCCCTTTTAGCTTAGCTGCTTTCTGTTCATATGATTGCTTATCTTTGGCTGACTGTTCAGATCACATTTCATGCAATTTTTTTATGTTGATGAGTCACAGATGAATGATTTCAGCTCAGATGTCTCTTCTGACATCAGATCCACATCTCGTATATAAACTGCCTTTTGGAGAGTTCTACCTGCATATACCACAGGCATATAAAACTTAGTATTTTAAAAACTCACTTTATTATTATTCTCTCAAAACCTTCTCTTTCTCTTCTAGTCCTTGGCCTGAGCCATAGGCCTTTCCTGAGAATATTGGTTGGGAACACAAAATATGAGTGTATGACGTAATCACAAACAAGCTTGCACTGTTTGCGTCAGTTCCGTCCATGAATCATCAAAGGGCTCAGTGGTGTACACCCATTAGCAAGGAGAACTTTAGGGAATAAAGTCCTGGTGATGGGGAAGAGCTGAGAGGTGCCAAGAGTATTCAGAAAAGAGAGAACATCAACGTTGGGCAGCAGTTGTCAGGAAAGCCTTCACAGAGCCACTGTGACTTTATTCCTTCATTTATTCAACTGATACGTGTGGATGATTTCCCAAGTGTCAGAAACTCAGCCTGTGGAGAAGTGTCAGTGGACAAGAGACAATGCTCTTGCTCTCATGAAGCTTATATTGTGCCAGGAAGAATCAGGTCATGAACATGGAAAATATTAAGGAAAATATAATTTTAGATAAATACTACAAAGAAATTAATGGAGTGTAATGAACTAAAAAGTGATAGAACGGGGATTCTGTTAGACATAACAGTGAAGAGAACCTCTCAGAGGTGTGACATTTGAGTTGCTTGTTGGGTGAATAAATAAATCTTCCTATATATTTTTTTTAAAGAAAATAAGGATTAAAAACCAAATTGAACTGTTGAAGGAAATCCACAGAGTGAATGTGAGGCACTGAATGTATTAGAATCTCTCCAACAAATCTGGACAAGTGTTTCTGTTTTACTTTCTTTCTTTGATAGTTGAGATAAGATGCAGAATTACTGGACTTTTTTCCTCACCCAAATATTGTGTTTGTTCTCACAATGCAGAGAAAATAGAAAACTTCTGAGTGAAGAGACCCCTCTGTAGTGTCAAAAATGAAAAATCCTTAGCAATGAGCAAACTTTGGTCTTTCTTATTTATCTTTCCTGTTATCCCCAAATCCTAAAGCTTCTCTAATACTTGAGGACAAAAATATAACTGTCATATAAGTGGTCTCCTGAATGTTACTCATGGAATTGAATTCAGCATGCTGGTTCCTGGGAGAACAGCAATAACAAAAGCAAATTCACATGAAGTTCTTGTCTTCTAGTAAAAGGAAGCACAATAAATAAGTAAACAGATAAAACTATAACAGCAGACAGTGATGAGTAAGATTAATAAAATAAAGGGGAGGAAGGCAAGGGAATAGATGTAATGGAGGAGGAGCAATTTTCGAAGGCGTCTCCTGGGAGGTGATATCCAAATGGAGAACAGAGAGGGGAGGCGGCGCCAGCCATATGAGGGGAGCAAGTCAGCAGGCGCAGCAAGTGAGTCAGCCCAGATTCTGGTTCCTTGAGCGGGAGGATCATTTCTCACTTTGGTACTTTGCTATTCACACTATACCATTTCCACAAACATGATATTTAGACCAGGAGGGGGAAGTCCATTTGACCTACAGACCTCTTAAATCAACGGAAGTTTTTTTTTCTCAAGTTGTCTGACCATCCTGAATGAATTAATGTCCTCAAAAAGTGCAAACTCAATTCTCTTGTTGGAGGCAAGTGACATAAGGAGTTGACACACCATGTATTTAGTTTTGCTAGACCAGCAGCAGAAGGATAAAAAGAACTAAGTACACAAATTGCCCTGTTCTGGTCTCATTGCATTTAAATTTAGTGAAATAAAATGTAAGAAAATAAAGGTGCACATCTCACTGTTAGAAGGAAGGAAACAGTGTCGTTCCTGAAAGTTTCATTTCCTAAGC
Source organism: Hipposideros armiger (assembly GCF_001890085.2). Lineage (NCBI taxonomy): Eukaryota > Metazoa > Chordata > Mammalia > Chiroptera > Hipposideridae > Hipposideros > Hipposideros armiger. Next base: position 431,950 of record NW_017731956.1, read on the forward strand.
TCATGCCTTGAGGCTCCACCCTTGGAAAGTCCGCTGCTCCCCTAGGGAGTTATCCTTTTTCACATGGAACAAAAAGAAAGAAGACTGCTACAACTGAAGAGAAGCCAGAAGCCACTGGTACTTGATTTTCATTGTTTTTGGTTTCTGTTTGAAGATGCTTGCTCTTGGAGAACACATAATGCTGACCTGGGGAATTTCTGCTTGAGGTTTGCAAATGACCCAGATGAGCTAGCTGATGAGACAGGCATCATTTCTTTAAAGAGCATTTTAAAAAGAAGATGAGGGATTTGAAGTCAGAGCCTATGGTTGAGCCCAGTCATTACCATACTTGTGTGGCTTTCAGCAAGTCAGAGAACTCACCTTCCAGGACAGTGGGGACCCCATGAGTCTGGCGTTTAGCAGTTGCATAGCACTTTGAAAATATTGGTGATTGGCCACTATTGTTCTGCTTACCATTGTTTTTATTCTTTTAGATTTCTCCTTCCAGGGACCCATTTTCCCCAACCAACTTAATAATCTGAGTTTTTTCATACCATCCTTAATTTGAAGGAGGATGTTCTAATGATTTACTTCAACACAACAAACATTTAAATTTAAGGAAAAAAACAAGAAAATTTCATATTAGAAGGAGTTCATAAGACAGATGTGGCCTTAACTTAATTTAAAGTAGATTGAAGAAAGAGCCAGAAAGAGAGTGTAAGCCAAGGTTTAAAAGACTGTAACAGAAGATGAACTCGCTCTCTCGAACCAGGGGGAACCAGGGACAAGACTCCGTGGAGCAGTGGTAGGATGGAGAAAATTCGGTTACTTGCACAGGGGTAAAACAGGCTGAGAAAGGCCTTGGCTGGGAAGTAGACTGACCCCCTGTGTAGGGCAGGCATGGGACAGAGCGCATACAATCTGTGTCTGGTAAGCGTGGCAGCTTCCAGCATGGGATTTTCCACTATAGTTGTCAACATCAGAAGGCCAAGAGCAGGAAGGAAGGACAAGTCCCTACAGGCCCAGTGACAGGAGCACAGGAGTGAGTGATAATAACAGCTCCTGGCAGCCAGGCAGCAGGTAATCAGGGCCTGAAAATCCGACCCTTGAAGCTGGGTCTCAGAAAGCTTTCCTGCCATCACCCCCACACACACACATACACACACAAGGCCCCCACTGTTTCTTCTACTATAAGTTTAACTATTTATTGAGCATAGCCTCTAGAGTCAGAAGACCTGGTTTGACTCTGGATTCCACCATCTATTGGCTGTGTGACCTTGGGCACATTTCTCAAACCCTCTGTAACACACACAGGACGACTAACAGTAGGGTGCTGTGAGGAGCAAATAAGATCATGTGTGGGAGATGCGTGCCACAGAGCCTGGAATATAATAAAGGCTCATTAAATAGGATGAGTGAAAATGAAACCAGTGCTAGAGCCCTAACTGGGCTCACACAGGAGATTCAACCTGGAGCAGCAGCAGACCTAAGCTAACGCTGCATTTCAGAGGATGGGCTGAGTTCCCTTTCCGTCTCTTCTGCCTGACTCAGGGAGGTTCAATGGGTTGACACAGGGTCGCACTTCAGGTAAGTGTTGGAAAGAGAGATGCAGGGTCTGGAAACCTGGCAGGTGCAGAATACGCTGCCAGGCAGTGGTATGAGCACTCTAGAACGGAGGGAGGGTGCAGCACGGGGCAAAAATATATTGTCAGGCCCAGAAGGCAAGTAACAAGGGCTGTGGGGTGAATGAGTCACTAGGAGCTGAAATCAGTGATTTAACCAACAGGTCCTGATGTAAAATTCCAGAGAGTTGGAGGTTGGCTGGAAAGATAAACAAGATTGAATGGGAACCCGACAGGAGAGGGGAGACTTGAGTAATTGTTGGTTTAGGAATAGGTGGCAGGAGTGAGGGAGGAAATATATAAACAAGAGACAGCATGATGGTGGAAGAGATGGGAAGAGAAGGATCACGTGGTCAAGTGGAGTTACTTTTGGAATGAAGGAGGCATTTCTCTCCAGAAAATGAGAGGCGAAGATATAGAGAAATAGTGAGATGGAAAAGAGGGAAGATGTAGGGTCTGGTGACCTTCATCTCAGAGAAGACGGGGTGGGGAGAGGGATTGAAGGAAAAATATCAAATAGTGACTGTGGGGAGTTCGGTAGGGAGCCAAGTGGGGATGAATCACTCCATGGGCATGATTTCGGCAGATCTGGAAGGCACCTCCCCAGGCTGGCTCAACTAGAAACTGAAAGTCGCCTGTGTCAATGGCCTGAAATAGCAAAACCAAGCTCATCCTCCCCAGCTCAGCTAACACACGTTGCCCACACCCACTGCCCCCAGCTTCCTACCACAAACTCTGCCCTTCACACCCACTCTACACTGCAGGCTCTCTTTGCTCTCTTTGCAGTGCTCTCTCAGGGGTCGGCCAGGCAACCTGGAGGAATTGCCGCCTCGTCTCAGCTCTCATTCTTATGGTTCCTCTTTCTTTCCGAGATGCTCCCCCTTACCCTCTCTCCCCACATTTCACACAACAGATTCCTTCTTATTTTGCAGGTCTCATTTTAAAGGTCACCAACTCAGAGCAGGCTTTCCTGATACCCTCACAGAAGGTCCTTTCCCAGCCCACGTTCTTACAACATTTTCCCCTTCCTCCCCTATAACATCTAAAAAGGAAGAATAGGTCTGTTGCTTTGTTCATTTTCTGAGTTCCCAACTAGTCTGTAAGCTCCCTGAGGACAGAGATCCAGCATTTAGCACAATGGATAGCACATTGTAGGTGTTCCATAAATATCTGTGTAATGAAAGAATGCACAAATAAATGAATTAACTTTGAAGTACCCCTATTCTCCTCTATCTCTTCATGCCACCGTGTATTTCTCCCCCTGTTTAAAAGTGGCACACTGATGCTGCCTCACATCAAATGCCAAGTTTGGCCTTCATGCTGGTCAGTTTCATTTGCTTCAGGGTCCTTCCTCGGAACTGCAGGTCCTTTTGGTCCCCTAAGCCGTCCTATGCAACCATACCATCCAATTTCATTCCTCCCTTTCTGGTTGACCTGTCTCTTAAGAAGCTTCCTTCACTGACACAGTCATTATCTCCCCCTGAAAGGTTATTCTGGATCCAGACCCAATTTCTTATAATTTCAGATATTTCCTAGAATATACACTCCAGTTTCCTGACAAACACAAGTATGAAACATAATAAGGGCCGAAAATGACCTGATCTAGAGGCAGCCCTGAACATATGCATATCCGCTGAGCTGAGTGAGGTTCCCATTAACCTTTCATGAATTCTCTGCACATATTGATGAGTTTCCACCTGAAGGGCACTCTCATTCTTCAATGGGTGGGACCCCTTTCTGGAACCCTAGTCCCACTGGCTGCCTAGATCTCCAACTTGATCAATATCATAGATATAAGGATAACACATGAGCCTGCCAAGGACTCCGACAGGGGAGAGAGGGGTCCTAGGGTGGAACTGATGTTCTGGCAATTCTACTGAGGAGAGTTAAAGACGATCTTTATTGCTATTTTAATTGTTCCCATACCTCTTTGACTGCACCCCTTGGTGCAGTTATGAAATTGGAAATTAGGGTTTTTCTAGAACTCTACAGTCAGCCCACACCTACATTTCCAGATTTTTATTTCCCCCATGACCATCGTACCAATATTTTAAATGGTTTTGAAGCTTACTTGAGAAAAACTGTGGAGTTTTCCTCTCTTGAACTTTGGTTCATGCTGTTTCTTTTCTTCTGCTCTCACATGTTCTGTAGCGAAAGCTTAGCTATGCCTGAAGCTCCTTTGTAACGTACCAGGAGGTGTCCACACACATACCATTGGTTTCCGAAGCACTGAGTGATATTCCCTTTTTCTGAAGTCCTAGATGTTTCTGTTTAGAACAGTGTTCCCCAATTGTGCATACAAATCACTTAGGGCATTTTAGTGGAATGCACATTAAGATTCCAAAGATCTTGTGTGCAGCCTGAGAACCTACATTTGTAACAGGCTCCCAGGTGGTGCTGATGCTGTGATTCAATTCCATGATGCTTATCTAATTTTGTCCTATGTCGCAGTTATACCTATGCCTTTTTCCCATTATGTTTAAGCTAGTTGAGGGTGGCATTGGTACATTTAGACACCGAAGTGCTTGGTGTATTGTCTGGTTGCTGATGCCCAGTAAATATCTGTGGAACTCATAACAAATGCTTAAAACTTGTATTTTGTGTCACACTGGGCTTACAGACAGAGCCTGCCTTCTTCCTTCCCTTCTCTTTATTGTCATTTCATCTCACTTCTTAAAACATGTAACCTCAACCCTGGGCCCCACCTGTCACTAGAAGATATCTCCTTCATACTAAAATGTTAATATTATGAAATATTACCTATCTCAAGATTATGCTAAAGACAAAAGATCACCTGAGAGGTCAGTGTTTAACATATACAACACACCATAGTCTATGCAATTTTTCTCCTGTTCCCTTAGGTAATCAATTTTATAGCATCTTGCCGAGTGGCATAGCTCTCCCGGGTACATCAGAACAATGGAAGAGGCATTCTCATCACATAATATTTAGAATTTTTATAAACCAAGAGCCCTTTATTATATAGATATCAGAATTGTATAGATACTTATAATTCTTCTGCTTTGGCTTCTGAATAATCATTACCCACGTGGTAATCTGGAGGGGGTATTTTTTTGTGATTCAGGCTTTCCAATTTCCCACTGTCTTGGAAGTTCAGTGAGGGTGCTGATTTTAGTCTCGTCCCTGTCCACATAGTCCCACTTGATATGCATGCTCAGTCTTGGAAAATAAAAACCCTGTAAGCCTTCCCAGTGGACTTACCATCTTTGTTCCGCCTGTGCTTGTCTGGGGACCGGTGCTGTGTTCTGCTGCAGTTGGTTTTTTGAGAATTGACAGGTCTTTTTTTTAAGGGTTCCCATCCTTGTTGATTTGTTTTTGTTTGTTTTTTTGTGTTTTTTTTGTTGTTGTTGTTGTGTGAAAGGAGAACTGACTCTGGGTGGTGAACACACAAAGTGATATATAGATGATGTATTACAGAATTGTATACTTGAAACCTATGTAACTTTACTAACCATTGCCACCCCAATAAACTTTAATTAAAAAAAAGAGAGAGATAGAATTGATAGATCTTGTAGTCACTGCATGCCCGCTCTCTACCCATGACTCCATGTCAACAAATTCTGATGCTTCTGGAAAGAGAGAGAAGAAGCAGTTTATTTTGTACGGAATGTCACTGATTTTAATTTTCTTTATCATCTCAACTATGATGAAGACGCTTTGCTGGAGAGACCTTTCTAGCTCCCAGTGGGGCCTTTTTCATTCAAGTGTCTCTGTCCACTTGGTCCTCCAGCCTGTAGTCCAATCTGTGGTACATGCCTTTTATGACAGTAAGGACATAAAGGAACTAGGTTCTCATGATGGGATTCTAGGGCCTTAAGCATTAAGCTTAAGCAGTAAGGATATATTTGAACAGAATGGTCTTCCCAGGTCCATAGTATCCATTCCATGTAGCCAATCAGTTTCTATACTTATGTCTAAACTGCACTCTGACCAGGGGAGGTCATCTCATAGAATGAACCATAACTTTCGGATCTACTTTGTCATCATAGCCTCATGTAGGCACATGAGTTTCTGAATGTGGACCTTTCTCAGGCTATGTACAACCTCCTACCATAAACCACTGGTGTTTAATGCTGCATGTGATATAGTATGGAGGGCAGTTTTCCATTAGAATATCATGGTTTGAGACAGAGCGGCCTCCAGTGCTCTCTTCTGTAGAGATTCCTTACCCATTGTCTCAACCCTCCACTGTCAATGGTAGTTTTTACTCTGATTGTTTTAGTAACTATTTGACCCCACACACACAAAATTCATCTTTATACATCAACATCATATCTTGGTCTCTTTTGTGGGGAGCATGAGCCTGTCACTCAGAGTCATTTAAAATGACCCGTCTTTAAGAAGATCATGTTCAGGGTATGGCCAAAGGCTCATGTGAAACCCCAGAAATTGTAGATGGAGAGCATTTCACAGCCTGTTGGAGAGAGGTCACCCTGAGGTAATTATTAAAAGTCTGGAGCAATAACTACCATAGAGGCTGTTTCAGAAATTAACTTAATGTGAAAATAGGGGTCATCTGACTTGCTTAAGTATAAGGACAGGGAGCAGCATACGGGCCCAAATTTGGCTTCAGTTCTCTTTGAAGTTAATGGGCGTTGCAAGTGCTTATCTAATCATGGCATTTGGACCAGGATGTTTTGCACATTCAGGACTTTGTAATGAGATGCAATGTTTATTTATGTTCTATACTCTTCCTCACAGACTGCAAAAATACCCTTTGCCCAACCCTGTTTAATAATTGCAAGTGTCAACAGTCAAAGCTAATGACAGAAGGTAGGTTTATGGAGCAGTCACCCTGCCCAGTTGGCATCAAAGACCTATTCCCAGAGAAAAGGTGTAAGCAATCATGTGAAGTTCAGAGTGCCTAAGGAAGCCTCACAGGTGTGGTGATTCCAAAATGATGATCATTTGGTCAGATTAGTAGTCAATGTAGAAGTGTGGGGTGGGTAGAGGAAATGGCCTTTGACGGTTGTAGAATATGCAGAACATGAGTCTCAGCCTTATCTCTTTCAAAGTCAAGTTTAAATCCCTAAGTCTGGTGTCTCTGTTCACTAAAACACTCACTGGTCAATCCCTAAATTAAATTCTATTTATTAAACATTTAGCAAATACCTACTAAGTTCCAGGTGCTGGGTTAGGCCTTGGAAAGGCAAAGATAAAAAGATGTGAGAGTTCTTTGGGAGTTCTTTTATCTACTTCTGAATCTGGACATTATCTTTTGTCTAGAGTGTGATTCCCAAACTTGGCTACTCAGTGAAATCACCACTGTAGCTTAAAAAAAAAAAAAAAAAAAGGCTGACGCCCAGATCCCTCGCCACATATATCAAATCAGAATCTCTGAGATTGGGGCCCTCAAGCCTGTATATTTAACATGTTGTCAAGACAATGCTTATGCAGCCAGCTCTTAAATAGTCTACAGATCTGAGTTTGGGAACCACACATCTATGCTGCATAGCACTATTATTATATGAATATAGCTTTATATATTGAACTCATACAACCTGGTTTAAAACTACTTGGAAAAACTCTGACTTCTTATATTCTCAAGGTTAATCATAGTTTGTGTGCAGGCCTTTGATAAATCAACACTTCTTAACCCTGAGTGCATGTTAGAATGTTTTGGAGAGCTTTTATTTATGTTTGTTTGTTTTTTGTTTTTTTTTTAGCTGAGCCATCCTGCCACCTGTTGGCAGCTCAGCGGCAGGTCAGCTCGGGCCGGGCATTGAACCTCTGTTGCTCAGAGCTCGCACTCTTGAGCAAGCTCTTAACCAACTAAGCCACTCGGCTGGCCCTGGAGAGCTTTTACAAAATGCTGATACCCGGTCCTCACTCCATACCAACTAAATCAGAAACTCTAGGCATTGAGTCCTGAACATTGACATTTAAAGAAAAACTTTTCCATAGCTCTGGACTATGAATCCAGAGTTGAGACCCATTGGAGTAATTGCTGTTAATGAGAATAAATGAGCCGAACTGCTGTCTTCCTGGAACCAGTCTGAACCTTTTGATAATTCCTCCCGTTGTAAGGTTATTGTCAGTTTTCAAAGTGTTGTCATCTGTCTACCCATAATCCTGTAAACCCCTGGAAGAGACCTTCGAGGTGTTCTATGCCAGGGCTCAGCGAACATTTCCTGTAAAGGGCTAGATAGTAAATACCAGCTTTGTGGACCACAGGCCATGACTACTCTGCTGCTGTACAGTGAAAGCAGCTGTAACAATAGGTAAACGAACAGGCTTAGGGCATGTTCCAGTAAACTTTATTCACAAAACAGGTTGGAGCTGGATTTGGCCCTCAGACTGTTGTTTGTTAATATCTACACTAACTCTGTTATTTTACAGATGAGGAAATGGAAGTCCAACTGGTGATGTGATTTGACTCAGATCTTATGACTAGGAAAAGGCAAACATGGGCCTGAAGCTCAGGTATTTACACTTGAAACAAAACAAAGACTCACAATCAGTGACCAGTGTTAGCGTGGATGGATCTTCACATTATCATGCTAAGTGAAATAAGTCAGGCAGAAAAAGTTGAGAACCATATGACTTCACTGATATGTGGTATATAAAACTGAAAGCAACAAAGGAACAAGAAAAACAAATGAAGAAACAAAACTGATAGACACAGGCAATAGTTTAGTGGTTACAAGAGGGTAAGGGGGAGGGGCATGGTAAAAGAGGATAAAGGGGGTCAAATATATGGTCATGGAAGGAGAACTGACTCTGGGTGGTGAACACACAATGTGATATATAGATGATGTATTACAGAATTGTACACCTGAAACCTGTGTAACTTTACTAAAATTGTCACCCCAATAAACTTTAATTTAAAAAAAGCAAAAAAAAAACACCCCAAAACCAAAAAACTAAAGCATGGAGGAGATGGTTTTCACCTTCTTGTGTTTTCCTGGATGATGGTGGCTGTGTGCATGTTGATCCCTCTCCCTGGGCTGCAGGGCCCTGGAGAGTAGAACCTGAGTTTGGTCAGTGTTGTGTCCCCAAGGGCCTGGGGCAAAGTAGTGTCCAGTGCTTGTAAATGAATCAGATATATCAGAACTGTGCATTTTGAGCTCAGCCTTATGTGTTTATTTCAAGACAACCGGAGGCTGGCTGGCTTATTGACTTCCTTAGCTATCTTTTGTTAGTATCTAGCTCGCTAGGCTGTGCTTATGCTCCTTGTAACTTCAATAATGTTTATATAAGGACATAAAAAGTTTTGGGGTTGGGGCAGTCTGATAAAGCAAAGGACAGAAGTCTAATTATTTTTAAAAAGTCAACTGTCATGTTTGCCAAAAACCTGAGAAATCAATTTCAGCGCTATTGTCCCAGATAATGTTTTCTCCTCACTCCTTCCTCTGTCCAGGCACAGAGGACAGTGTATGTGCAATATGTTTCTCTAATTTGTTACATCCAGGAGCCCTTCCCCCACTGCGCCTAGTGCTGGGCAGATTCTCCAGTTTGATCTTGGGAGGTACTGTTTACAGTTGGGTGAACCTGGAACTCTCCCTTCTTGACTCAAGCTCAGCAAATGGACAAGAAAAACCTGCAGAACCTGTTCAGCAATTTCAGGCTATAAACAAGCGCTCCAAAGGGAATAAAGGGTAGATAGGACTTTATGACTGCAATTAAAGTCTTCTCTCCCAAGGTTGTCAACAAACTAAGTTGAACAGAGGCCTGAGAAAGTTGCTTACTTCCCAGGCAGGTTTGCTGGTTAGCAAGCAAGCAACACCATCCTAGGTGCTTGCTTAATGCAAAGTACAGGGTACTATTATCCTATAGCCCTTGCTTTATTGGAACATATATTTTTCCATACGCACATACATGCACCTTCACACACACACACACACACACACACACACACAGTTGCTAGTATAGAAAAAGGGCAAGATGAAGTGTTATGGTCTTAGGAGGGGAAAAAACTTTTACAGGACACTTCATTCTGGGGCACAGTGTGTTAAATGCTTAGAACATGAATGAGGAGGACAGTTAGCAAACAAATGAAAGCTGTGTTATGTAATTGTCATATCCGCTGTACAGAATCACATTATTTGATTTATAAATTTTGTACCATGATAAATAATTTGAGAGATACAAAAGAAACAGAGAGCATGATTCCTGCTCCTTACTGGTTGACAATTGAAGAAAAAGGACAATGAATGTGTCTATTAGTGAAGGAATGAATAACGTACTAATTTTTTTACATGATGAAGACCCCAGATGAATGGAATAGACGAAAGTTTTTACATGAATTCAGAGGAGAGGGTGTTCTGTGTGGAATGGAATGGCTAGGGGAAGGTGGTATTTGGGTTAGGTCTTGAAGGATGGATTTGGAGAGCACAGCGGAGGGTGCAGACCGTGTCAAGCTAGAGGCTGAACCAATTGAAGAAGTGAAGTGTGTCATCTGGCTGGGGCAGTTCATTTTCCTGGGGTGTGGTAGTACCTTGGTTTCAGAGGAAGATAGAAATGGCTTGTGGGAAACCAAATCACATCATGGTAAAGTTGGTGAGCTTGGGTTTAAATCCCAGATCTGCCACTCTATCTATAGCTTGGGAAAAGTAGCTTAATTTCCCTGAACCTCAGGTTCCTCTTCTGTATAATTGAGTAATAAAAGTGCCCATCTCATCAGCTATTCTGAAGATTAAATGAGATAATCCATGTTAAACTCTCTGTGAAGTGCTTGGCATACAGTAAGCACCCAAGAAATAATGGCTATTAAAGGTCAGATGCTGAAGGTCAAAGGGAATTATAGTTTTTCAGGTATGTTAGTACTCACCTTTTTAAGACATTTCCTTGTGACCTAAAAATCTCTTCTCACACTACCACTATTTTCCACTCTTATCCCCAGTTCAAGCAAGGCTGCCCCCGTCATGGAGAGCCATGCCATGAGTTCATGGTAGGATGCTCTAAGGCCTAGCTCGTAAACATCATGAGTCAGGACTTTGGAGTTCTAATCTGGGTAATATGACTGACACATACTATGTGCTTTCAGTTATCTAGCTCTTTAATCTTTAATCTATAAGTTGGCCTTTGCTGCTGAGACAAGGAGAGAGTAAACATCACCCCACCACCATCTTCTACTCCCTGGAAAATACAAAATTCTAAGAAAGATAATGCATCTCTTTGTGCACTTTGATGCATGTGTGCTAAACCTCAATTAAAATTTTTTAAAAGAAAAAAATAGTAAACCATGGTGACAGAAAAGCCCAAAAGATGCCTCCTTAAAGAAAAGGTTTATAGATGAACAACCGAAAGCTTCAAGGGCTGACATGACATGTTTAAAGTCACCCAGAACAGGTCTGATGCAAAGTGGAGGGCTCCACCACTATACTAATCCATCTTGCTGATTTGTGGAAATACTAACAGCCTGATTTTCCCAATAATAAGAATAGAGAGTAAATCTGGGTTCCAGAAAGAATTACGCCAAGTAAAGATTATGCATGAAACATTTATTACGCAAAATGCTGCCTTCATAAATAGAAAGACCCCTTGAACTTAGTTCCCTGCTCTGGGACTGTCAATGTGTCTAAATTGCCAGACAGTCTCCCACCAGCCTATGTATATAGGCTGCCCTTTTGATGGGCCTGTCATAGCTGTTTGACGGCCATGAAATATCATTTAAGAGAGAGGTTAATGTCTTTTTGTTGTTGATCCTTAACCTTCATGGAGCCTGAGATTCAGAGGTCTGGTTTCATGCCATGAACAGAGACAGGCTTTACTCAGCCTGAGCCAGGGCGCTGCTGGTTGCCAGGACCAGTGTGCACTCACTGCTGCTGTGTTTCCCAGCAGGCTCAGCAGGGTCTTTTTCTTCATCTCTGCTCCTCCGAAGCAATTCTTCCAGAGCAGCTTTGTGTGTGCTCTTCCGCAGGCCTGAATGGTTGGTGGCTTGAGGATGGACGCGTCCTGCCTTCTCTCCTTGTGTCTGAGCCGTTGGAATCTGATTTCTGGGGCAATTGCAGTGTGGGCTGTACCACAGGGCACCCTCTGGAGGTGGCTACTCTGTCCTGTGCTGTTTGGAGGGCCTAGAAAGGTCACTTAGGAAGCTTATCAGATGGTCTGATGAGAATAGCTGGAGCCTGTCTCCCATGGTCAGGCTGTCATTTTCATCATCATCTTTGCTCTTGGGTTTCTCTTTTAAGAAAAACTAAGAAAAACATACTCCTTTCTAAAGAAGTGTGGATTTACATCATGATGGCTCAAAGGAGCCCCTCTGTCTAAATAGCTTTCCTCATTCTCATGTGGCAGCTTCTTTGTTTGCTTTGAACCTGGGTCAGACCTCATGGTTTTATAACCTCCGTCTGCTCCCACCATCCCTACCTTCTCACTGTCTGGTCTCCCCTTACATTTCTGATTCGCAGAGGGTAACCAGACAGTGCTATCCAGAATAGGTTAGGCCAGGTAAGCTTCTGAAGTTACCTGAGCACCTAAGGACCCTGAGTTCTCACCATGACCACATCATGGCAAACCATGTCCAAGAGAGACTGACCAGGCCTGAGGTCTGGGAAAACTTGGCACAATAATAATCATTTGCAAGTACTGAGCATTTGCTGTTTGTTAGGCCAGAGGTCAGCGTTTACAGGGGTTGCGTTATCATGTTCACTAAACTCCAAGAAATTTTCTTCTGTTATTCCCATTTTACAGATGAGAATATTGAGGCCCTCAAGGGCTACATGCTTTCCTGAAACCACACAGTTAGTGGTAAAATCAAAATTTGATTTCCAGGGCTGATGGGTCCTGGAGGTCATATTCTTAACCACTAGGTCATCCTGATTTAGGTCTGGTGTGTGGAGGCCATTGCCAGTTTTGAGAATAAAATGTGTCTAGATATAAATAAAGCACAAATATGGATGTGTCCGCTTCACAGACACATTCCTTTCAAACTGCAAAAGACAAGAGGTTATCCTCCTGACTTTGATAGGAAACAGAAGACAGGTTGTAGAGTTTCTTGAATAATTCTAGGCATTTGGACACCTGTTCAGCTATTCTGGGATTCTGTGGTGGGGGTAAGGGGAACATGGGGAGGATGAAGTCATTATTACAAAAACCATTTCCTGAGAGCTAAACTTCAGGAAATGCCGGAGCATTAAAAATACCAGTTGTGTGGGAGCAGTGGTAGAAGCATGACTCATGTTCAGTAATTGTGTCCATAGGTCACAAAGGAATTGGGGAACACAGGGGATATTCATGCAAGATTGTTTGTGGGTGGTTTATTATACAATTTTTAGTAGGTTGAGCAGCATGGTCAAATTTTGAGAAGAGTGACATTTAAGATTTTCCATGGAAATTATGAGACTTGATTCATCCATTCATACAATGACTTACAGATATCAATTGTCCACCTACTAAGTGCAGGACCTTGTGCCGGGTGTTCTGGGGTAAAGCAAGAGGAGTAAAGCATGGTTCTTGCCCTTTAATATAGTGTTTAAAAATTGGTAGCAGTGAGACAGACTTTCTTTAATTCTTCCTTTGCCCCTTGAAGCTTTGATGAAAGGAGGACTTGTCCTTAAAGAAAGACACTTTGTCTTATTTTTCAGCACAAATGATTTCCAAAAACCTGGTCTGCTAACTCCCAGGCCTTCTAATCAGAAGGAATTGATTATCAAGAGGAAAGAATCAGGAGCTTGGCCCAGTTCAGATATTTTTTTTATCACTGTAGAATGAGGCAGAGTAGAGGGAGTAGGAATTGTTAACTGACTGTTCATGTTTTGTACCTGTAAAATGTGCCCAGAGGATTTTTTAGCTTGTTTAATAGTTTAAAATTATATTTTATATAAAATTTGATGCATACTGAAGTATAATAATGTAATGATGACCCATGAAACCACCACCCAACGTAAGTACCAGAAAAGTATCAATAACTTGCCTCTCCCTGTGTTTTCCTCCTCTAGCCTAATGCCCACTCTCTCCCCTCCCCTTCTATAGGTAGCACTACATGGAATTTACATTTACCAGATAGAGTTGATCTGTTTGTGATGCTGTGCATGAGGGAAAGCTGGCATATTCAGAGAGGTAGCTTCGTGTTATTAAAAAAACAAAATTCAACTGAGTAAATTTTAAAGATCTTATTGGCTTTCTACAATGATTCATGAATTGTGCAGCATCCCATCTAGCAGACAAGAATAAGCCCCAAGGAGCTTCACAAAACAAGGACTTATAGGCAGAAGGGAGCAGACACAAGTAAGTTAAACTAGCAAAAAGCGGATTTATTGTGGCAAGGTCACCTTCCTTTAGAGGATGGCAGGGGTTTTTCAGGCAGATTACCTCACTCGTATGGACCAGGTTATTTCTCATTGAGTGCTTTATGGTTCTATTTCTGGAAAAGGTCAAAACTGTAATTGAGTCTTGGTTGGGTGATGTGTGGCTTAGCATAAGCGACTCCATTTTGGTCCTGTTGTCTTGTTTTTAATAGTGTCCTGGGCTTGTTTCGGCACTGCTGATAGATCTGTGACTTTTTGTTTGAATTACACCAGTTTAATTCTCCCTAAAGAGGCTATAGAGCATAAGATAATGAGTATGAACCTGAAATCCAGTAGATCTGGCTTCAACTCTTACCTCCATTGGTATGAACTAGCTGTATGACCTTGGATCAGTAACTTAACTTCTTTTTGGGCTTCAGTTTCCTTATCTTTAAAACGGAGATGAAGCAAGTAATGTAATACCTACATCTCATAGTGATGGTAAAAACTGAAGGAATAAATGCATGGAAACTGCTTTGCACATGGTTACTGCTCAGTTAAAGGTAGCCAAAGTTGCAATTCAGCTCAGAAGAACTAAATAACTCTTAAGTAAAACACAATGTCCTAGCTATTACTAAAGAAATATGCAAAATCTAAATTTGGTAATCTATATTATTTCTTCTTTTGCTTTTTACTTTCCCTTTTTATGGTCTTTTTCTCACTCTTCACCACTGGGTCTTAACATGTTTGTCAATATTATACATTGGTCAATAGAAAAGTAACTTGAACAGTAGCTATTTTAGGCAATATGTAATATAATGAAATTCTAGGTTAAAATTGTAAATGCTTATAGTGAACAAAACTAATGGAAATTAAATGCAATCAGATGACTGATTTAATCATTTCTTTGTATTAGTGATGTCTAATTAACAATAATTTGGTGATTTAACAAATTCAGTATTTTTTTCAGTAACATTGATCTTTAAAACTTACATGTGCCAGTGTATAAAAGTAAAATATTTTTTCAAGTCTTATTTTTTCCCTAGTAAACAAAACTATTTTTTTCTCTAAGAAAACTTTGTCTCTGAATAGTATCTATGATATATATGTATACATATGTATGTGTGTATGTATATTTATGTGTATTCATTAAGCTTTCAAGATCCTTTTACCAGATTTCACAAAGAAAGAGATTTTCCACTATGAACTGCTGTCTATGAATTGCCTACAGACGAATCTTAGGATTTTTTTTTTTTAAGATTTTTATTGGGGAATTGGGGGATGGGAACAGCATTTGGGAATCAGGGAAGGGGAACAGACAAGTTGCTGTCCTTTTGTTCTTCAGTCTAGTTGTGGAGGACATTGCTTCACTGGCCCAAGTTGGCACCATTATTGCGCTCTTCCCCGGCGAGGCAGATCAGTCACCGGCTTCTGGACTGCTGCTCACTGCGGCTGCTGGCCGCTCACGCTGGCTGCTGGCTACCCATGGTAGCCCATGACAACCCACTGCAGCAAGGGCTGCAGCCTACACCGTGGCCGGCGACTCACTGCAGCCCAGCTCCAGGTTGAGCTGTTGTTCAGCATCTTAGCTGTAGAGGGCAGTGTCACTGGCCCTCATATGTGGGATCCGAACCGGGGTCCTCTGGCTTCCCAAGCCAGCTCTCAACCAATGTACCACTCGGCCGACCCTCTTAGGATTTTTAAAAAATAAATTAACTGAGCTCATTCATTCAATAAAATATTCAATAAATATTTATTGCATGGGCTGGCCAAGTGGCTCAGTTGGTTAAGAGTTAGCTTGAGAGCGCGAACTCTGAGCAACAGGGCCGCTGGTTTGATTCTCACATGGGTCAGTGATGCTGTGCCCGAGCTGAACTGCTGCTGAGCTGCCAACAGGTGGCAGGATGGCTCAGCTGGTGAGAGCACATTCTCCTAACAACAAGACTGACTGTTTGATGGTGGGCTATGCCCGCCCGTGACTAAGGCTGAACTCAGTACCTTGAGTTGAGCTGCTGCACAGATGGCTCTGTGGATAGAGCGTACACTCTTAATGACAAAGCTGCTGATTCAACTCTTGCATTGGATGGTGGCTTCGCCCACCCACAACTAAGATTGTAACACAGCACCTTGAGCTTAGAGGCCACGAGCTGCCATCGAGCAGCCAGATGGCGACTGGTGCCCTCCACAACTAAGATTGAAGAACAACTTGTCTGTTCCCCTTCTCCAATTCCCCAACACTGTTCCCCTCCCCCAACTCCCCAATTAAAAAAAAATTATTGCATAGGTATTATGAAACAAATGTATTTTTAGGGGCTGGAGGGAAGTCATAAATGCCAGGAGACATGAAGATGCCATTTTGTTTTTTTCCTGTGAGATAGTTTTCAAGTTGGATTTTAATTGCAAAGTTAATACATTTAAGAACTATCTATTTGAATGCATATTTAAAATAGAAACATTATAAATTTAGAAATCAAATGATAGATTTCCTTAACAGATAAAGAATATATTCTAGATGGAATTAAAAGGTATTAAGCACCCAAGTGTCAGGTACTTTACATGTGATAGCTCAGTTATACCTACAACTGTGAGAGATAAGTGTTCATATCCACATCTTATTGATGAAGAACAAACTAGGGTTCAGAGTGGGTGTGAAATTTGGCCTGAGTTTTAAGCTAGTAAGAGACACCATTAGTATAAAGAAAACTTCAAGCCTTATTCCAAAGCTTCTTTTCTATTAGAAATGTTTCCTTTAAAAATCAGTAAGAAAACAAAGACAACCATTTTCATGTGTGTTAAGTGTTATCTTGGAAGTTCTGGTCAATGCAAAAAGAAATTTAAAAAATCAGAAGAATTAGTGTTTGAAAACAAATTTAAAATGTCATTTTTTAATATTGTGATTAAAAACTAAAAGCAATAGTTTAAAATAATCCTATACACATCAATAAAGTGGAAAGATGAATGCAAAATAAATATATACATAAATCACTAGGAGACTTTATCCCATGTCAAAATAATGAAATAAGATATAAATTAGTTAAGAATAAGTATTCTTGTAAGAGAGATGCACATCTTAATAATATAAACAAAAGTGTAAATTTTTATTGAATAATATTAGAGAAGACAAATGGAGAGATGCATTATTATCTGTGAAAGTAATATTTAAAAAGTAATTATTAAATTGGCTCCTGTTAAAGATAATGGAGTAAGTAAGTGCTGTGCTCACCTCTTCCCCTGACCACATCAAAATCACAACTAAGCTACAGAACAACCATCATTGAGAATCACTGAAGTCTAACTGAATGAAAGTCGTATAAGGATGTATAAAAGAAGCCACGTCGAGACTGGAATGAGGGGCACAGACCCTGAACAGGCTGGTCCCACACCCACATGTGGTGGTTACAAATCTGGAGGGCTATCAGGGCTGTGGAGGTCCCCTCTGAGGAGTGAAGTGTCCCAATCTGACACCAGGCTCCCCAGCCAGGGTTTCAGTGCCAGGAAGAAAAGTCACCGTAACTTCTGGCTGTGAAAACCAGGGGGACTATGGCTGAGTGTGATGGAGTGTGGCTGGAGTCCCAGGTGTTCCTCTTAATGGGCCAATGCACAGACTTACTCACTGACAAACTCACTCTCTCTGAGCTCTAGCACTGGGGCAGCTGATCAAAAAGTGTCAGGGACATATGGGGAGGAACTGAATTATCTGACTTCAGGATGAGGGCTAGAAGGGCAGAGGAAAGTGCTGGCAGAGGCCATTGTTCCTTTCTTGAGCTCTACCCCCACCCAGTCTGCACTCGCAGGTGAAAGTGGGCGCCATATCTGAGTTTTCATCAAACTAGCGAACACATTTTGCCCAGCCCTGGTGATTCCCTGAGACCCCACCACACCCAACTTGTTGGCCCACTCAAGTCACTTCCAATGGCTTTTCCATACAAACAGCCTGTCTTGGCTCATGTTGTGGATTTTCTAAAACCTCTCAAAGGTTTTAGAAAAGCAGCATCTAGCCTTAGCATCCCCTGCGCCTCTTGCTAAGCAACCCCAAGCCCAGCACTGGTGGCAGCTGGCCTTGGTTTGCAGCTTGGCATGTTCCAGGCACCTCCAAGCCTAGCACAAATGACAACCATCTGCAGATCACTTTGTAGCTCATTAAACGTGGCACCCAAGCAAGACACAGGCAGTGGCTGACCTTGGCCGGAAACAGCGCCCCTCCCAAGAGGCCCCAGAACCAATGTATCTGGTGACCAGCTTCCTACCACACCAGAGCACCACCCAATCACCTCCACAAATGACACACCCAAAGAGAAGACTGGGCAAGCACCAGAGCCCCACTAAAGTGAACCCTGTTCTGTAGGGTGAGACCCTGTACAATACTCCTCCACTATGGTCATGGCCAGTACTCACAACCAATCAGTCCAATAGTCAGTTTCTCCCACTGATGTGCATACAGCAATCAAGGCTCAACTACAGCAGGAGGACACAAACAACCCACAGAAGGGAAATACCTGGAACACCTGGCTGAGGTGACCAGGGAGACTGTGCCACTGTGCCACTGGGCCACTGGGCTCCACAGAGAACCTACTACATAAGGACACCTATCAAGACCAGGAGACATAGCACCCCTACATGATACATAGAAACAAACACAGGGAGCCAGCCAAAATGAAGAGACAAAGAAATATGTCCCAAATTAAAGAACAGAAAAGCCCATAACAAGAACTAAATAAAATGGAGACAACCAATCTACCAGGTGCAGAGTTCAAAACACTGCTTATAAGGATGCTCAATGAGCTCAGTGAGAACTTCAACAAAGAGATAGGAAACATAAAAATGGAGATAGAAAACATAAAAAAGAATCACTCAGAAATAAAGACTACAATAACTGAAATGAAGAATACATTAGAGGGAATCCACATTAGATTAGATGAAGCAGATGATCAAATCAGCGATTTGGAAGATAAGGTAGCAGAAAAAACCTAATCAGGACAGCAAAAAAAAAAAAAAAATTTGTTCAATGAAGACAGTTTAAGAGGCTCCTGGGACAACATCAAGCATACCAATAATTGCATCATATGGGTACCAGAAGGAGAAGAGAGAGAGCAAGAAATTGAAAACCTATTTGAAGAAATAATGACTGAAGACTTCTCTACCCTGGTGAAGGAAATAGACATACAAGCTCAGGAAGTGCAGAGAGTTCCAAACAAGATGAACCTAAACAGGGACACACCAAGACACATCATAATTAAAGTGCCAAAGAGAGAACCTTAAAAGCAGCAAGAGAAAAGCAGTTAGTTACATACAAGGGAGCTCCCATAAAACTGTCAGCTGATTTCTCAACAGAAACTTTGCAGGCCAGAAGGGGTTGGCTGAAAATATTTGAAGTGATAAAAAGCAAGGACCTACAACCAAGATTACTCTACCCAACAAAGCTATCATTTAGAATCGAAGGACAGATAAAAAACATTGCCAGACAAGAAAAAAAATAAAGGAGTTCATCACCACTGAACCATTATTAATGCTAAAGGGACTTCTTTAAGAAGAAGAAGGAAAAAATAAAAATAAAAAATGTGAATAATAAAATGACAATAACTACATATCCATCAGTAATTATTTTAAATGTAAATGAATTAAATGCTTCAGTCAAAAGACAGGGTTGTTGAATGGATAAGAAAACAATACCTTTACATGTGCTGCCTGCAAGAGACTCACCTCAGATCAAAAGATACACAGAGACTGAAAATAAAAGAATGAAAAAAAGATATTTCATGAAAATGAAAAAATAAGCTGGAGTAGCAATATTTATACCAGACAAAACAGACTTTACAACAAAGGCTATACCAAGAGACAAAGAAAGACCTAGCAATTCCACTCCTGGGTATTTATGTGAAAAAACACTAAACACTAATTCAAAAAGACATATGCATCCATATGTTTATTGCAGCGTTATTTACAATAGCCAAGATATGGAAGCAACCTAAGTGTCCATCAATAGATGAAAGGATAAAGAAGTGGTAGATTTAAAATTTTACAATTTAATATTACTCAGCCATAAAAAAATGAAATCCTGCCATCTGCAACAACATGAAAGGACTTAGAGGATATTATGCTAAGTGAAATAAATGACAAATACCATATGATTTCACTTATATGTGGAATCTAAAAAACAAAATAAATGAATAAAAAAACAGAAACAAACTCAGATACAGAGAACGATTTGATGTTTGCTGGATGGGAGGGATGTTGGGAGAATGGTTAAAAAAGGGGAAGGGATTAAGAAGTATAAATTAGTAGTTACAAAATAGTTATGGGGATATAAAGTACAGCATAGGGAATATAATCAAGAATATTGAAATAACTATGTAGGGTGTCAGATGGGTACTAGATTTATCAGGTGATCGATCACTTTGTAAGTTACATAAACATCTAATCACTGTATTGTACACCTGAAACTAATATAATATTGTATGTCAACTGTAATTGAAAAATAAAAAAAATATTTAAAAAAGAAAGTAATGATAAATTGGAAAGACGTCTATTGTATTTAATCAGATTAAAGGTTGGACATAATCCAACTCAAAAATATTAATAAGGTTTTTTAGCTTAATGATTATAATTTATATTGCACTAGTAGATATTTTTATTGAGCATTTACTATATGGCATCATTTTTTCCCAAAGCCTTTACATACAGTAAATTCCTCACTTAATCTTCACACAAAAAAGATAGATATCTTTATTATCTCCATTTCACAAAAAAAGAAACTGAGGCCCAGAGGGGTTAAGTAACTTGTCCAAGTTTAAACAATAGCGAGTAAATTGCTGAGTCAGGGTTCTAATTCAGGCTATCTGGCTCCAGTCCATGCACTTAATACTACCATGCTCAACTAAAAACATTAGCTAGTACTTTGTAAAGTGGAACATTAAAGCAGAGCTAGGTCATCTCCAAATAAGCATGTAGATAAATAGAATAGCATAGTCCAGAAAAAAGCATATCATATATAAGGATATAATAGATATAAAGCATATCATATATAAGGAGATATCGCAAAAGAGCTGTGAAGAAAAAAATTATTTAATGCACATTATTTAAGATACTTAGCATTTTTTTTTGAAAAAACCAATTTAGCCCTCCAATTTTATACCCCATGATCAAAATAAATTTTGGATGACTAAAATGATAGATAATAGTAATGTAGCAGAAAATATAAATTATTGCCCATCAGATGTCTGGAGAAACCATTTTTAGTTTTTACTTAGAAGTGACAAAGGAATCACAAAGGAAAAGATGGACAGATTTGGCTACCTAAAGAATAGTAAATGCATGTACAAGCAGAAGAAAATAACGTAGCCCAGCAGATGTGAAAGGACTACATGAAACACGACAAACAGAGCCTTTTATCTGTAGTGAAAACCCTCAAAGGAGGAATGAAAGCAGTGGACCAGTTCCTCTTCACGTGGGGGGCTGTGGGAGCAGAAGAAGACCTGCTTCCTGGCAGGAGCAGGGCTGGTGTCCTTGGGGTTCACCTGGGGTCTCACCGTGGCAGGCAGCCTGTGCACAGGAAGAGGGGCGCTGGCATGATGCTTGCCTACGTCTGGTGAGGCTCTGGGGAAAGGGGAATCAAAGTGGTCCTAGGGTAGGGCAGGATGTGGTCGCCCAGAAATTTTGGTTTTCTAGGGGTGTCTTTTACTCCAGAAGGGAGAAAGGAAGGCAAAACAGAGGATACAGCCCTGAATGTGGGAAGAATTGGAAGAGCTGTCCCAGAAAATCAATCTCTGCTACAGAGAAACCGCTTCGACGGGCAAAGAAGAAGATGGAGGCAGTGTCTCCCAAAGATGCATTGGAAAGATGGGAGGTCTCCAAGCAGGAGATACAGGATCCCACAGCAGCTGGATTTTTCTTAGCTGTGAGTAAATTCTTTATGTGGTGGTGACAGGGCAGTGATTTCTAAGGATAATCATCCCTGGAATCAGGAGGCCACAGAGAACTTGGAGGGAAATAGAAGCTGCAAGGCACCTCATGAGCCTTAACATTAAGAACTCACCTAACATATGGAAGAAGACACAGAAAAGTGTTTCACGTACTGCAGTGACAAACAGCAAAGAAACAGAATGGTGATCACCTTCACAAGTAACACAGAACATGAAGCTGAAGCAACACTGAACAGGACTTCATGGCTGGTAAACCAGCCTCCTCCCACTAAATCTAAGTTCCAAGCTGCCAGAGAATTTTGGGTGTTTTCACTACTCTTCTGTACCCAGAAGTGTGGTCTGCCATAGCACAAACTCAATAAATACTTGTTAAATGTAGAAGACATCTAGCTGTCCCACTTATGGCAAAAGCTTGGTAACTCAAACACTGCTGGTGGCATGCTCAATGGGTTCAACATTTTGGCAAACAAGAAACAAGAAGACGGTGTATCACCACACATGTGCAAATGTTCACATCTTTTGAACTCATCAGTGCATCATTGGAAATTTATTTTAGAAAATAATTGAACATCAAAACAAAGCTATATGTATGAACTTCTATAATACTAGCAAACAGTCAAAAACAGAAAGGAGGTTAGGGGCCGGCCAAGTGGCGCGATGGTTAAGAACTGGCTTGGGACGCAAGAGGGCCCCGGTTTGGATCCCACAAATGAGGGCCATGACACTGCCCTCCACAGCTAAGATGCTGAACAACAGCTCAACCTGGAGCTGGGCTGCCGTGAGTCGCTGGCGATGGCGTAGGCTGCAGCCCCTGTGGCAGTGGGTTGCCATGGGCTACCGTATGTAGCCAGCAGCCAGCGTGAGCGGCCGTCCAGAAGCCGGCGACTGATGTGCCTCACCCGGGAAGAGCGCAATGATGGTGCCAACTTGGGCCAGTGAAGCGACGTCCTCCACAACTAGACTGAAGAACAAAATGACAGCAACTTGTCTGTTCCCCTCCCCCAATTCCCCAGCACTGTTCCCATCCCCCCAATTCCCCGATAAAAATCTTAAAAAAAAAAAAAGAAAGGAGGTTAATAAATTACATATATATCATATCAATAAAATATATTATCGACCCATTTAAAATGATAATTAAGAAGACCCTAGAAACGTGGACAGAGATTTTATAATGCTCAGTGAACAAAGCAGAAAGTCAAGGGTTCTCCCTGCTGCCTCCAGTGTCCTTTATTGAAGCCCATCTCCCTGCTGCTGTAGGTGCAGACCCTGAGGACACCTGATAGAGCTTCCAGTATCACCACCATGCTGCCGTGCCCATCAAATGTGACTGCGGCTGGTGCTGACATTAGGCGTGCTTCCTGCCAACGCCCCTGATATCCCACCACGTCAGCACCCACCTTAGTGCCACATCTCCCTCACTGACCCCCTACTTGTACATTATCTTCTCAACTGGGTCGAAAAACGTTAAATAGAAAAGATGCTATGTTTACTTGTTGTGCTTATGCTGTGCTGCAAATCATCACACTCCTCCCAACGCCGACCAAAAGTATGTGTCCGGCTCTAACTTGCTTAAGTTGAATTTTCTTAGGAGGCCTTGCAGTTCCTCATGCAAATTGACCTCCACCGGGTCTGACTACTCTGCTCAGGCGTGTCTGAATCCTATGGTGACAGGAACCATTTAGATGCAAATTAGGACCACTGATATGAAAGTCTCTTTTTTTTAAGTATTAAGATATGATATGCACTTTTATTTGCACAATGTTTTTATATTTTATACTTATATTTTAATGTAAAATCAATCATTGATATTTGTTAATTTCTTGACAGTTTAATTTTTTGAGTTACTATTTTGTGCTCTATTCTTGTATTTTAAAATTTAATTTAAAAAATTACTAATATAAGGCATGTTTGAAACCATCTAAAGATTTATAAAGAAAAAGTTGATAATTTTTCCTCATTCATTCCAATCCATTTTTACTTCCCTCAAAAACAAATGTTGTAGTTTGATGTATGACCCACCCCACATTTCTCTTTTTCTTCATTCTTATACAAATAAGCCTAAATACATGTCCTCATATATGGGGAGGCTGTGTGTGTATTGATGGAATCACCCTATAAACATACATTTGAAACTTGCTTTTTTTTCACATATTAATTTATTAGAACATCTCTTCTGATCAATTAATATAGATCCCACCAATTATATTTATAGTAGCATAATATTCTGTAGTTTAAATGACTCATAGTTAATTCAATTATTTCCCTATATTTGGACAATCAACCTATTTTTGCGATTATTTAAACATGCTACAATAAATATTGTTACATATACATATACATATTATAAATGATCACACAATTATAAACATATATTTACACATACACACAGAAAATTTTGGTGCTTTTGTTTCTCAAAAATACGATATTGACATTGTTTCATCATGCAGTTTACATTTTAATAGATGTTCCTGTGTTTCCCAAAATGAGATGGCAATTTACAAACCCATCAGCCACATACAGAGTGGACACATTCATTTTCTTCCCTCTTCACAAAATTTAACATATCTTAATTTTTGCCAATTTGGTGGATGAAAAATGAAATCTCATCTTTATTCTAATTGACATTTCCCCAACTATTTATTGGGCTGTGTGTATTTTCATAATTTTATTGTCCTTTGAATTTCTCTTCCTGGTAACATCATTTATATATTTGCCCATTTTTCTATTGGGATGTTAGCACCTTGCTTATCAATTTGTAGGAGCTTTTTATCATATGTTTATACAGTCTGTGGTATAGGGGAGAGAAAACGATTTTCCCTCTACCCCTCATTGACTTAGGCCTTGTAAATTAAACTGACAAAAGATAGGTTGACAGGAAGAAACACAAAAATTCATTAACATGAGCATTATACATACACATGGGAGTACTCAGTGATGAGTAACTTAAAGGGGTGATTATAACCAACAATATGTTTTTACAGAAGTGACAAGACAAAGGAAAAGCACTGAGTTTCTAGGTGGCAAATTGTGGGAAGGGAAATGTATGGGAAAACCAATGGAAGGTAACAGTTAGTAAAGTTTATTATATAAACATCTCTGGTGCCTTCTCTGGGTTGATAAGGGTCTAGAATTGTCTTCAGTGGTTAACTTATGTTTCCCTGGAAGAGAAAAGGTGTGTGTGTGTGGGGGGTCACCTTTTCAAATTTATGTCCTGCTTTTATGCAGATAGGGGAAGCACAGAGAGCTTTCTTGTATCTGCTGCTTTTCAATTGCCTTTAGCTCCAAATAATCCTTATGCCAAAGTGGCATATTTTGGGGTAGAATATTCTGCTACCTTTCAGTTGTTTATCTTTTAACTTCTTTTAATGGTGTCATTTGTTATGAAAAACTTAAGAAGCATATCGTTAAGTGTATCTATCATTATCTTTATGATTTATGGGTGTCCTATTTTGGTTTTAGGAAGCCCTTTTTTCCCCAAATTATACAAATTTTTTCTTGTTTGTTTTATTGTTTACTTTAAACTTTTTTTAGAGATCCAGCCTTAATTTTCTTTTTACCTTTCACATTGTTCTTAGATGATCTCATTCACTCCCATGGTATTAACTCCTGATGATATAGTGCTGTCTTCTAAATCCATATTTTTGTTTAATTCATAACTCTTGCCATTTCTCTACAGCAAGCTTCATGTATTACTCAGTCTACCGAGCATCTCACTTGCACCAAACTGAACGCATGGTTGTACTCCCGGTCCTCATCGGGCTTTATGTTCCTAGATCTCTAGCAATGGATGGCACCACCATCAACCAGTAGCTTAAGTGCAGAAACCTAGCAGGGATCTTTCAGTTCTTCTTTTTACTTAACTAAAATGTCCTACAAACTTTTATCTCTCACTATTTCTTCTGTTAATTTCTCTTAAATCTGTCCACTTCTCTTTGTTTTCATTTTAACTCCTATACTATGGCAATAGCTTCCCAACTGTTTCCTTAACAATTATTTTTGCCATTCAATTTAATTTGAAAATTCTCTCTACAATCATTTTTCTGAAATGCAAATCAGGTTAGACCTATATCTAAATTCCTTCAGTGACTTTTGCTGTCTAAGAAAAGTCTAAATTTCTAGGCATGGCCTGAAAAGTCATTCATGATAACAAACTCCTTGAGCGCAAGTCCACATCTTATCTATTTTGCTATAATAAAGTGCTGAATACATATTAGTGAAATAAACAAATATACGAAAGAACAAATTTCTGGGAAAAAAGCTATCACATATGAGTACATACATTCCATTAGTGTCAAATGCTAAAATTAATTTTATATGTCTCCTTTGTAATTATTTGAGTAGTTTTTCATTGAATCATAAAGAAGAACTAATGTTGTACTGGGATGACATAAAAAAGGAGGCTCAGATTGAGAAATGAGAATAAAATATCTTTTGAACAAAGGCTTAGATGTGAAATCATTATGCCAATTTTATGTCTCAAAGGCTTTGATGCATCTTTCCATATTGATTTCAAAAGATATTGTTCATGTTTAAAACATGTCCAGCTGCAGGTTAAAATCTTTGAGACTGAAGTATTGTGATATCTACAACTAACTTTCAAATGGTTCAGCAAAAAAAAACCCCAAAAAACTTATATGTATCATATATATGTATGTATGTATATATATATATATATATATATATATATATATATATACACACACACACACACACACACACACATATGTATAAGTTAGCACACAGATATACAAATGCATATATGGTGAAAGAAAGAGAGAAAGCAAATGTAGCAAATGTTAATTAGTGAATATAGGTGAGGGGTATATGGGTGTTCCTTGTACTACACTTTACATTTTCTGAAGGTTTGAAAATTATCAAAAGAAAACATTAGGAAAAAGAGCTCTAACAGCAGTGTTTGAAAGCATATATTTAAAAACAATCTCGGGCCAGCCGAGTGGCGCGATGGTTAAGAACTGGCTTGGGATGCCAGAGGACCCCGGTTCGGATCCCACATATGAGGGCCAGTGACACTGCCCTCCACAGCTAAGATGCTGAACAACAGCTCAACCTGGAGCTGGGCTGCCTGTGAGTCGCCTGCGACGGCGTAGGCTGCAGCCCCTGTGGCAGTGGGTTGCCATGGGCTACCGTATGTAGCCAGCAGCCAGCGTGAGCGGCTGTCCAGAAGCCGGCGACTGATGTGCCTCGCCCGGGAAGAGTGCAATGATGGTGCCAACTTGGGCCAGTGAAGCAACGTCCTCCACAACTAGACTGAAGAACAAAAACAACAGCAACTTGTCTGTTCCCCTTCCCCCAATTCCCCAGCACTGTTCCCATCCCCCCAATTCCCCAATAAAAATCTTTAAAAAAAAACAAAAAAAAAACAATCTCAACAACCCTAATACTATAATAATTTAAAAAAAATCTTTGATGATTCAATAGAAAAATTGTATACAATTTTATTCTGTACTTCCTTAGTTATAAAGATAAATATTTTTCATATGTTTATAAGAAATCTTATTTCTCCTTTCATGAATGGTCTTTGTCCAAATTTCTATTTGAGGTTTATTTCTTAAGAGCCTTTTATATGTGATATAAGTGCATTGATACTTTGTAATATATAAACAGATAACCCTGAAAAACGTGTCATTATATAAGTATTTTATATATTACAAAGAAGTAACACAAATCAATGCAACAGAGACTAATTAAATAAGTTGGCAAACTCACTCACACACACATATGTGAGATTTTTACCATATCTCATGCTAGGAAACATACCAAAATTAATGTTATATGATTAAAAAGTTGATTGCAAAAAACTGTAAAATCTTAAAAATTTTAAATCTAATATAATTATTGGTCGATCTTGAGGTTGAAAAGAACTTTCCATAAAAACAATGGAAGAAAAAAAACTGGCAATATATTTGATTTCATACAAACCTTAAAAAAAATATATGTAGACAAATACAAGAGAGTTGAAATTCTTACTATAAAGAGAACTCTTGAAATCAATAAAAAGCAATAATGTCACATAGAGAAAAACATTAAAAAAACAGAAGGAAGCAAATTCAAATCATGAAAGAAGGAATCCAAATTCCATAAAAGCACATGAGCAGATATTTTAAAACAGAATGTAAGCTGTTGGTTCAGTTGGCTGTGTCAATTTGTATGAGTGAGATTTAACCTCAGCTGATGAGGATCCAGAAAACTGGCAATAATGCTTTAAAAAATATTAATATAATACTCAACTCTCCGTTAACAAGAGCATAGCAGGCAAGAAAGGCAGATCATACAGCCATACTTGGCATTGTTCAGGCCCTCATTAGAGTAATGCAATCAATGTGGGGTTCCACCTTTTAAAACGCATCTGGGGAAACTAGAGAGGGTCCCCTAAGAGGCACTACGAAATGATTATAGAGAGTGTTAACCAACCAGGGAAGATTAACAGGATTGTATTTATTTAGTCTAGAAAGAGAAGAGCTAAATAGTGTATAGTTATTTTTAATCATATAAGTATATGAAAAAAATGATTATCCTGAGGAAAGCTAGATTATTCTATTTGTATGATAGACAACAATCTAAGAGGAATATGGTTAAATTGCACCAAGAGACTCTAACATTAGGCCTTGCAAAACTTCAGGGCAGACTAACAGAGAAACAAAGGAATGCCTGTCTTTGCATATTTTTCTGAGCAATTTAGACAACTGCCTATCTTGTGGCTGAGTTATAGAATAGCAGGTGCCTGGGTCCTTGATTAGAATTATGGGTTTTAGAATCTTAGAACTGAAAAATAGCCTCAGTAGATTAGTTTCTCATTTGTATGTTTTGTAGATTTCTGTTGCCACCCACTCACCAATAGCATATACAAAAGAAAGTACAGGATATGAAGTCTTGAAGGTTAGAGATTTATCAAGGTCAAATGACTCGAGCTTGTTAAAGTGTCTGCTCAGATAACATCATCAGATCTTAGTTATCTGGTATGAAAAACAAACTGTAAATTAGGGCACTTTAGTACTGTGATTCTTAATTTTGTTTTCTACTTACAGGCAAAAACTAGTCTTTTATTCCAAGACAAATGCATATAGTTGCAGGCACCCATCCATAGTACCCTGGTCCCCAAATTTAATAGCCAAGGTGGAGGTGGCATGATAGAGTGGTTAACAACATAGCATTTGTACTTATATTTATACCTATATTGAAATCTTCCCTTTTACACTTACTACCCATACAGTCTTGAGAATGTTAATCTTTCTAAGTCTATTTCCTCAGTTCTAAAATGGGGGATAGTTTATCTTCTGTGGGGCAAATTTTTGTGAACATCAAGTAAGCAGCAAAAGTAAACTAAAAAATTTTAAGCAAATGGTCTGACATACAGCAGATGCTACAGAAAAGTGTGATCCACTGTAAGAGTTTCATAGTAAAATTGATTCAATAAGTAGAATAATACTTGATTTAAAAAAAGTGAAAAAGAACACAAAATATTTATTGTAGCTAGTAATCATGAGCATTGCTTTGAATTACTTTTTCCTGTTATACATTTGTGTGAGAGTGTTATGTAGTACTTGTCTACTTATAGTAATAGATATGTGGTATTTCTTATTGTGGGTCATGGTAAAAAATCTTGTAGTCACTATAGGTTATTGTTTTTAATTTTATCCCTTTGTTTTATTTTTTTTCTAGTGCTTTCTGTAGGACCATGGTATAGATCCCCACCTCACCACTGTCTATTTTAAATCATGACATCACCTCATATGTAAGGTAACAGCTTTACAACAATACACTTCCACCTACCCTCTTCAACCTTGGGTGCCATGACCCTCATACATTTTACTTTTACACACGTTACAAACCCTACAACATATTACCATCATTTTTGCTTTAAATGGTCAACTTTAATAAATTGAGAAAAAGAAAAAAATAATTCTACATTTATTATCTCTGGTGCACTTCAGTGTTTCCTATTGATCTGAGCCTATATCCTCCACTATCCTGCCTCAGCCTAAAGAACCTCCTTTAGCATGCTCTGTAGCATGGATATACTGTACTCTTTGGCAATCTGAAATCATCTTCATCTTATCCCCACAATTAAGGGACATCTTTGCTGGTTATAAAACTCCAGACTGGCAATTCCCTAGATCCTCAAAGATGTTGTTCCCTTGTCATTTGGCCTACTTTGGTTTTTTTTATGAAAAGTCAGAAAATACCTTCATCATTGCTTCTTTGTATGCATTGTCTCCACTTGTTGCATATAAGATTTTCTCTTTATCTTTGGTTTTCAGCAATTTGACCGTGATGTACCACAATGTTGTTTGGCTTGTGTTCTTCTGTTTGAGAGTCATTGAGTTTCTTGGATCTTGGAGTGGATATTTCTAATCAAATATGAAAGCTACATAGCTATTAGTTCTTCAATTTTTTTTTTCTCTCTCCTGTCCCTCTCCCCTGGCCTCTCAACACTGCAGCCACAGAGACCTTATTTCAGTTTCTCAAATGAGCCAAGCTCTTTCCTACCTTTAAAATCTAACCCTTTCTCTTTCCTCTCCCTAGAATATTCCATCCCCAAATCTTTGCATAGCTGGCTCCATGTTACAATTCCAGTGTTACTTCATATGCTACTACCTCATGAGGTCTTCCTTAAATTTCTATTCTAAAGAAGTTCTATTCTCTCTTTTCTTATGCTACCTACAAAAATTTGAAATTTTCCTCCTCAGTTATTTGTCTACCTGTTCATTTTCTGTCTCCTACCACCAAAAAGTAAACCCTGTGAGAGAGGAAATCTTATCTATTTCACCCACTGTTGAATTCTCACAATTAGAAGAGTGCATGACACACAAAAGGCACTCAAACAATACGTTGAATGAACAAATGAGGAATAAATGTTTTTATATTTATTGATCATTTATATTTATTTGCTGAGGAGTGCTATGGACTGAACTTTTTCTCCCCCCTAAATTCATATGTTGCAGCCCTCACCCCTAATGTAATGGTCATTGGAGAAAGGGTCTTTGGGAGATAATTAGGTTTAGATAATTTATGAAGGGTGGGGCCCTCATGATGGAATTGATATCCTTTTAAGAAAAGGAAGACAACAGAGCTCTCTATTCCATCTGAGAACACAGTGAGAAGGTGGTTGTCTACAAGCCAGGAAGAGAGCTCTCTCCAGAAACTTACCATCCTGGCACCCTGATCTTAGACTTCCAGCCTCCATAACTGTGAGAAAATAAAATATATCACTTAAGACAACAAATCCTTGGTATTTTGTTATGGTAACCTGAACAGACCAAGACAAGGAGTATATAAGCATATGTGCTTTCCATTTTTCTCATATTGAGGTCTTCATGTTTTTCTCTTTTGTAAAATACGGTTTACTCTTAATTTATCAGTGGGATTTCTTACAAAACTGAAGAGTGAGTTTACCCCAGAGTTACACTTCCCTCTGCATCCCTCTCCAGGAAACCCTATTGGTAAACACTATGAAATGGTAGCTGATGACTTATAGCTCATTTATCTGTAGTTGAGCTTGAAGTTATTTAGTGTTGATATAATATTATCTATTGAAATTTGGCACCAAGACACAATAAAGGGTTTGCTCATTTCAAAACATCTCCTCTCAGTATGGCTCTTCCCGTTGTTCATTCCCATTAGTAACTGGTAGTCTGAGTAATCTGCATGTTTTCTCAGTGTTGTCCAAGTAGCCTTTAAATGTGCATGTTTTTTGTTGGCTATTATTCTCCCTCCCTAGAATACCTTCTTCCTCATTTTCTACCACTTGCACTCCACCAAAACCATCCTCAAGTGTCACCTACTTTGAGAATCCTTTTCAAAATCTATTAGAATGGGAGTCAGTAATGGTTATGTACATCAGATTCTGCCATTACTACTGAGCTCAGCCAGTGTAGCATGAAAGTTGAAGGTTCCAAGGCCTTCTTGGTCATTTTTGCTTTCTTGCAGGTTCCAAGGTCACTACACAAATAACATGTAAATGAATGAGCATGCTATGTTCCAATAAAATTTAATTTACCACAACAAGCAGACTGTAGTTTGCTGACACCTCTCTTAAAGAATTAGTAGACACAAGTAATTGTATTCATCAAATTGTAAGGTGGTTAGCTTGTCCATTTGAGCTACTTTAAACATAGTTACTGTGCAATATACTCTGTTCCTACCATATATGTTTGGTCCACAGTAATTTTTGCAGAATAAATGAAAGATAAGAAGAAGGAAGAAAATGTGAGATGACTGGAAATGAAGAGACAGGAGCAAGTGAGAAAATAATTGTATTTGATAAATAGTGCCAGTTGCTGTAACATATAGTCCCCCAAACCTCAGAGTCTTAACACAACAAAGATCTATTTCTTGCTTCCATCGTACTTTATTTATTTATTTATTTATTTATTTTTAGCTGAGCCATCCCGCCACCTGTTGGCAGCTCCGCGGCTGCTCAGCTCGGGCTGACTCGAACCACTGTTGCTCAGAGCTCAAACTCTTGAGCGAGCTCTTAACCAACTGAGCCACTCGGCCGGCCCCCATCGTACTTTAATGTGGAATGACAGGGTCAGGTAGAGCAGACTGTGCTCCACACAGTCATTGAGGGACTCAGATCCTTCCATCTAAAGGCTCCATTACCTACTCTAGGTCCTCAAGGTTCTCTCCATTCAACTATGGAAAGAAAGCAAGGATCACAAGTGGAAGGTTATAATGGCCCATGGCTGGAAATGACACCCATCACTTTTGCTCATGTTCTGTTATCAAAATCTGTCATAGGCATCACCCTATGGTGGAAAATAGAGGCTGAAAAATGTATCCTAGCTCTGTGCCCAGGACAAAAAAGGAAGTACAGCTATTGGTAAGCACTGGAAGTCTAGTTTGGATTGCATTAAAAGAAGGCAATGAAGGGATAAAGTCAAGAACACAATTCTAGACAGAGAAAGCAGCATTTTCAATGGTAGCATACAGGTTAATTTTCTCAGTAGAAGCTTGCAGCACTCATATGCTGTCATTTGCAAATACATAAACCATTTTAGATAAATATAATTGTGTGCCAATGTGGGAAAAAAACCCCACAAGATTATGATTGGTTACAGTCCAAGATACACTAAACACTGTGGCAGATGTATGGGAGGGCACTTGCCCTTGGTCTGGGTGAAGTTACAGGCATTAAGTTTGGTTGTCTTAAAGCCCAAGGTACAATTATCAATCTCCGAAAACAATTTTGTTCTGATTTAATCTTAATTACATTGAGTCTCTTTCTCAGTGGCTATAATTATGTCCTTCAAAATAATCCCACTGGATAGTGCTCAGTGTTATTGAGAGTGCTTGCTTATCAGAGTTGGTGGGAAATACTGGTAGAAATGGGAAGACAGAGATCTCATATATAAGAAATCATTTTATAAAGTATTGCATAAAAGAAAGACATTGATAATGCAATAGTGTGATTATTATAACATTATAATTATCATTATTTTAGTTTATTGATTGCAGTTGAATTACTTATGGAGTTGAAAAACCAGCAATGGTACTCGTCTAATGGACATTAATCCATAAGACCTTTTCTTTACTAAAGGATTACAGACAAGCTGTTTTTCTGGTGACACAGAGAAAGGAATGTGGGTCCCTTCCAAAATTCTACTTCCTTTAAAAATCTGCTTTTAAAGTGTGCTTTCTGGGACAGTAGATGATTTGG
Source organism: Hipposideros armiger (assembly GCF_001890085.2). Classification (NCBI taxonomy): domain Eukaryota; kingdom Metazoa; phylum Chordata; class Mammalia; order Chiroptera; family Hipposideridae; genus Hipposideros; species Hipposideros armiger. The sequence goes on from NW_017731956.1 coordinate 465,341, forward strand.
AGATGCTGTAAGATAACATTAGTTCCTAGGCCTGAATTCTTGTTGTCCCTCTAGTGGTTTGTGGCACAAATGAAAACTATCTGGTATTAGATTCAGGCTCTTGAGCTGAGACGGTTTGAGGAAAGCCACAAAAGGGGTTGGAAAGAAAATGCTGCTCTTTCCTTTACAAAAGGATGGGGCATCTCACTGAAGCCACAGTTGTTTAAACAGGCCTTTCATTTCATCCATGACAGCTCCAGAAGTACTCAGCCCTGGTCCCCTCACTGTCGCCAGCAAAGTTCCAACAGTTCACAATTGCTGTCATGACTGTGGCTCCCTTGGTGGGTGTACCATCTTTCTCTCTGCCATAGAACATGGATATATTTAGCTCAGCAGCCATGCTTAGAAGTTGGGCAGAATGGGTTGCCATGGCTTGTGTGGTTTCTGTCCTGTTTTTTCTCTTAGGATAGGAGTTACCTTTGTTGACACTGAAGACTGAACAGAATGCAAGTGTAGTGGGAGCGACTGAAGGCTGATACGTTTGTTTTCATGATAGTTAAATTTTTATTTTATATATGCAGGACATTTGCATGTGTATCTCAGAATGTAAAATTTACCCTTACAAAAAATTAAAATGATGCATTTATGTGTACTATCAACTAATGAATGATAGAGCTAACCAAAGAAAGGAAATGTCATCATTAAACAGCTTGTTGAGATTTGGTTTCACTTTGGAAAGTAGAAATTTACATGAGTAATTTAAGGGAAGTGTGTGCTGCATTAACTGGGCACTGAGAAACCCTGTAGGCTCTCAGTAGGGGATAGTCACTAGTAATCATTTTAGTTAGTACCGATTGAGTGCTTACCATGTGCCAAGCCCTGTTCTAATACCTCTATGATATAATAACTCTATGACATAGTAATTCTATAATGTACGTCCTATGATTCCCATATTATAGATTAGGAAACTGAGGCACAGAGACTTTATGGATCTTGTCTAGTTTCACAGCGTCTGTTCAGAGCCAGAGATCAATCGCTGCCAGGCTGACTCCAGGAAACCACTGGATAAACTTTCTCACATTCTATGGCTCACCAGCTTGGAATATGGGTCCACTTTCCTGTGTGCCTCATCTTTTTCCTGGATTTTCAGGGTGTAGTTCTACGAAAAAGAGGGAACCATCATCCTTTCTTACTTGATGCCCACAGCCTTCCTTCTCGTGCTCAGGCAGCAGCCCTCCAGCAGGAAAGGGCAACCTACTCATTAAGGAGGCGCTAATGTCTGCAGCGCAGGCTGAGTCAGGGTATTTGGAAAAGGTGAGGAGGCTCTCGGTAGTGAGTAAGGGGAAATGAAGGGCCTTTATCCTCTGTAAACGCCACAAAAGGCTCTAGCACAAGTCAGCTGAAATAGCTGTCTCAGAGTAGGTTGAAGAAACTTTTTAAACTGAGAATGATTAAACCACAAATAACCTCCCCGACTCCACTACACACACACACACACGCGCGCGCTACACATTTGAAATTTTATATTTCAAGCATTAATAAATTGAGATTTGCTGGATTGTGGCTTCATTGAGCAGATGAAAATCATTACATAGTAAATGTTTCTGCCCTTCTTGCATAACAAATAAGAGAAGTAATGGTCTAGGATGTGTAGCAAAATGTTTTTCAGCTTTGGCTTCAAACCACCTAATAGAAACAATTTTGAGATATAACCCTGAAAGTATAATGTTGGTTATTCAATTCAAAAAGACCAGTTTTTAAGAAATGTGCCAGAATGTGTTCATATTGATGGAAGCAGTCTCTTCCTGTAGTCAAGACTGGAGGGCCACGTGCTTATTCTGATGTTCTTGCTGTAGCTAGTCAAATTTTCTTTAACTATATTAAAGAACCTGATTAATATGCTTTTCAAATGATCTTGATTGCCAACAGATCATTGCCCTTTGAAGACAAATTTTATTTTATTTTTTAATGGGAGGAAATAATCAGGAGCTGAGTCTGAAGAAAAATATGAGTGATTAAAAAAAGGTGATAAGGCTTTTAGTGAAACACAGGGTGTGGCTATAATAATAAGATTAAATGTAATTGTGTAAACTCATTGCTGTGAAGGCAATTTCCAAGAAAGCAAATAGTACAACAAAAATTACATGGCTGTGCAGCAGTATTGAGTTTGTGGTTTCTTTTCTTTTTCTTTTTTTTTTTTTAAGCTGAGCCATCCTGCTACCTGTTGGCAGCTCAGCGGCTGCTCAGCTCGGGCTGGACTCGAACCGCTGTTGCTCAGAACTCAAACTCTTGAGTGAGCTCTTAACCAACTGAGCCACTCGGCCGGCCCTGAGCTTATGGTTTCTTTATCTAACAGGTGGCCACTTGATCTAATGATAATTTTTGTATGTTTGAATTCTCTTAAGGAGGTTTAAAAAGCTCAGTTTCATATTTTATAGTCACATAATGTATACATTTAAACAATAGTTCTGGTATAATTCAAATTTAATAGTAGGGAAATTAATGTCCTCACATTGTCTGTTAAGAAAAGTCAAGTTAGGTCAGCATTTCTGGTTTAGAGATAACAATAAAACCATGTTTTTCTTTTCTGTACCTTATATACAGAGGGTGCCAAAAAAATGTATATACACGTTTTAAGAAAGGGAAAAAAAACTGTATTAAAATTGTAATACTCAATGTATACTGACAACAAAAGATGAACACAAGTCACATTTGACTTCTGCAATTACAAGAGGTGCTCAAGGTGGTTACCATCAGTGTCCAGACATTCTGATTACAAAGAACTGCTGCTTGAGCAACGCGGACCAAACCGTCCACTTGTATTACTGCGCATGCCATTTCAGTATCTTCACACAGTACCATGCATCTCAAACTTATGATGAATGCGTGCAATTGTTAGGCGTGTTGGAGGTTCTGCTGCATACTCAAGCCTCCATTGTCATTGTACTTCCACAACGTTCTTGAATTTCAAATACCACTTCAAAATGGTCCCGTGCTCCTTGAATGACAACCGTGCTTCCGCCATTTTCTTTGACTGTCCTGCCTGTCGCGTGGTGACTCCAGCATTCGTTTGATTAATGCCATCTTTTGAGAGAATGTCATACTACACGTTGCTACCATAATTCAATTCAACTTCAAAAAGTATTACATAGATAACATCACTTTAAATGTGTATACATTTTTTTGGCACCCCCAGTATAATCCTTTAGGGAGTATTCAGAATGGGTAAGAGTAATAATGCAAGGGCACTCTGAGGGGAAAAGAATTTATGGAGTTCTCTTGGTAACTTGATATATGAGTAGCAAATCTTTTTGCTTATAGCATGGAGGAAAAATGAACATACTTTAAACTTCTCTAGTAGGACTTCATTTTTATTATTGCTACTAGATTTAAAATTTCAAAGGGATATTCTATAATTTTTAATTCTAATTGAAAGGTTCCTATTTCATGCTTGTTACTCCTGGGCTCAGTTTTGGGAAATGGTGGTTGTTTCCCAAGTGACATGGCAGAGAGGAAAGCCCTGGGCTAGGAGTAAACAGATGAAGGCAAAGTCTTTTTCTGTAGGTTTTTTATTGCTAGATTTGTGATGTTGAACAAGTTACCCTGTCTCTCTGGGCCTCAGTAATCACATCATTAAAATGAATAGAACCAGCTACACCATGTCTGAAAGTTCCACTCCGTTTCCACCTTCAGTGACTTCGTGTTATCTAAGTCAGAAATTAGGTATTTTGTGGTTGTCACAGCATAGATATCTTAAGACACTGGCTCACTTGGCATTCTGGCATTAAAGAAAAGAGCCAGCTCAGCAAATTCATTTTGTCTTCACTCAGAGTTGGATCTGGGAGAGGGAATGACCTACCCAAGCACTCACACAGTGATTATTTTTATGGTGAGGCAACTTAACAACTAGCTTGCCTGTTTCTTGGTTGACATACCCAGGAATTATCATCATTACATGCTTTATATATGAGTATTGCTTAATTGATGGACTGCAGTATTTTTGGAGTGGTGCGTTTTGCAATACTCCCTTTCTTTTGATGGTTTTAAACCATAAAGCCATTCTGGAAAACCAACTATCTTCTGTATGTTATACATAATTGGCATTGAATTCTCATGCAGATCAATCTGATATAACCATTCTTGATTGGTCTAGAGGAATTCAGAACAAAAAGCAGTTCATCATATTCATGGTGATAAAATTGTAAACCATTTACATTTTTTGTTAGGGTACAAAAGTTTTGCATATAAAACCATTTTAGATATCCTTAAGTTCCTAACTCCTCATCCAGGGCTCTTTTCACTATATCACAAAGCTACAAAAATAAAGCAAAATACTTGCTGAGAGTAACTCAGTTTAACTCCTCAGATTTACCAGAACACTTTGCAAATTCAGTCACCGTGGCGCATGAATCTATCTGTTCCTACTCCTGGTTTTAGATGTCTTTCAGCGACTTACCACTGAAGTGTCTGAATTGTGTATCAATGCTCAGCTTCCAGAAAACTACTTGAGTGATTTAATGGTAAGTCTAGCTTTGCATATGTACCTCTTATTGCTCATTTAGAAAATTCAGCACATTTAGGGGAAGGGGGGATATTGCCTGACTATAGGGAGCGATACTTGGTAGTATGCAGTTCAAATTCAGGAATATTTGGGGTGTGTGTGTGTGGGGGTGTGTGGAGGGAGCAGGAATGTTTAATTGGCATTGACCTTGGGATAGAAAGCTCATGGCAAAAAGGCTCTTCAGTAAGATAATCCGTACTTTTAAATTGCAAGTTACACTCGGAGATGTAATTTATGTAATTTATGGCCCTAGAAGGCACTCAAGAAAAGCTTATGAAGCTGAGTTGAAGTTATTCATGACCAGCCAACCCTGAGAGAAATGAGAATGCACTTTGGCATACTTAAAAGAAAGTGTCAAAACCTCTCAAATTTCAAGTGTTTTTTTGTAAAGTTTCAAGCTTTAGAGTTTTCGTGTTAAGCAAGTTCTTTTAATATTTTAGAATTATAAACTGAACTCCTAAAAATAAATGTACATTTAATATATCTCTCACTTTCAATAGGGATATAGCTATCCCTATATCTATTTATTGCTATCACCCTTGCGTCTTCCCAAGATGGCCATGAGTAGACGGGGGCAAAGACAACGAAGAAAGAGAGGGAAATTAAGCAAGAATGGGAGGAAGAGGAGAGGAGGAAGAAGAAATGTTAAGCAAGAACTTAGCCAATTTGTATAAAATATTTTTGTCTTGAATAAGTTTCTTTTATATTTCTCCATGAAATGTTACTATTAAAAAAGGTATTATGGCAAGTTCTGGATATTCTTATTTCAGTATAAATCAGCAGATAAAGCTCTTTGTTTTGTTTTTTTTTTCAATTGATTTTCCTTCCCAGGAAAGGACATTCCCATCTAGTTGGCAGGAATCTCTTGTTAGTTTTCCTCCATATCTAAAATGGGATCCTCTTGGAACTCCCAGCAGAGAGCTCCAAGGCAAGCTGGCTTCTGCATCTTTCAAGTCAATGAATGCGAAATTTAGTCCACTGGCCTCAGTGGTTGTGAATTTCACTTTCTACCTCACGGCTGTCTTTGTGCCATCCTGAAGCAGTGCACTTGGATAAAAACAAATGATTCATCCAAATGGGTATGATTGTTCTTTCATTAGGTATCTAGCTATAAGTTTGAGTTTAATTATATACAATTTTTATGAAGAAAAGTAATCAGTCATCTGATGTTATAATAAGAAATAACCCTCAAATTTCAGTGCCTTACGAAAGTAAAAGCTATTATTTTTCTCATGTTGCATGTTGGCTGTGGGCCAACTGTGGCTCTGTCCCTCATCCCGTTCACTTGGTCAATAGAAAAGCTCCATCTGAAAACATGATGGTCCTTATGTCAGAAGAAAAAGACGGAGGTGGTAGAACCTCACAAAAGCTCTCAGAGCTTCTGCCCATGTCACTCTCACTGCCACGTCATTTGCCAAAGATAATCACATGGTCAAGTCTGACAGAAACGTGAAGTCCTCCCTCCCACATGGAGACACAGTGAATGTTCTGAAAACTAGTACAATCTACCAAAGAAAGTATGACATAACTATTTACAGTCTTGTTCTCTGCTGGAGGACTAAAATGCCAGCCTGATCCATGCCTTGCCAGCCTTTCTCATAACTGAGGACTTTATCTTCATGATAACAAAACAGAAAAGCCAAGGAGCAAGATTTGTGGAGGAAATCTTTTGTCGCTACTCAGGGTACCAAATACATGTTTAAAATAGAGTGTTATAAAGAGAACTTTAACCTATACCAAAAGACCATCTCCCCCAGGAAGCCTTCCTGGATTACCCAATAGTCCCCTTACATTGCTGTTACTTCATCAATCAGCCTTTCTCTTTGTGGTGATATAAAATCAGGATGAACACATGTTTTATTGCTTGTTTCTCCAATCGAGTTAGAAGTAATTGAAAAGCAGAGGTTGCTATTCAGCACAGCAAGAGTTATTGCTTAAGTTTGAAGTTCTTTAAAATCATACCCAATCCTGACTTGGTGATTGTATTCACTTCTCAAACAATTTGGTTTCAAATCCTTTAGCACTTAGCTTTTTCTTTTTCCAAGATACAGAGTAAAACATAGGCAACATTCATTCATTCATCAATCCATCCATCCAACAAACAACTGAATGTCCATTATATTCCATGCACTGGCAGGTGCTAAATTGTAGCACCAAGCGCTCACAGAGTCTGCTCTCATGAGCTTACCTTTTAGTGGGGGTGACCAAGAAGAATCAAATAATCACACAAACATAGTTTCAAGCCATAGCAAGCACTAGGAGAAAAACTTAAAGTGTACTTTAAGGACATATAGGAGACCTGACTTAGTTTGCATCTCTGTGAAGCCTTCTTTGAGGAAGTGACAGATGAGCTGAAATCTAAAAGAAGAGTGGCAGTTAATTATATAAAGAATAAAGGAGGGCTGGCCGAGTGGCTCAGTTGGTAACAGCGCAAGCTCTGAACAACAGGGCTGCTGATTCGATTCCCACATGCGCCAGTAAGCTGCGCCCTCTACATAGCTAAGATTGTGAACAACAGCTGGACCTGGAGCTGGGCTGCCATGAGTATCCAGCGATGGCGTAGGCTGCAGTGGGGCTGCAGTGGGCTGCCGTGAGCTACCGTGAGAAGCCGTCCAATGGCCGGCGACTGACTGCCTTAGCCGGGAAGAGCGCAATGATTATAATACCAACATGGGCCAGTGAAGCAACGTCCTCCACAATTAAACTGAAGAACAAAAGGACAACAACTTAGCTGTTCCCCTTCCCAATTCCCCAACATTGTTCCCCTCTTCCAATTCCCCAAAAAAATCTTTAAAAAAATAGAATAAAGGAAAACAATTCAAAGATGCATGTGCAAAGGTCCTGAGGTGGGAGGAAGAGAACGAAAAGCCAGTTGGGAGAAAGTACATAGAGCAAAGCAGCACATGATATGAGAAGTAGGTAGGGTCAGTTTACTCAAGACTTTGCATAACATGTTAAGGGCTTGGGTCTTTAGTCACTAAAAGGTCATTGGGATGGAGTGACATAAGTAAATCTGAATTTTTAGATGTCACTCTGGCTGCATGTGAAATAGACTGGACAGTGGTAAATGGATGGCAGGATAGCAACATGAAGTCTTTTGCAGCAGTAGAAATAGGTATTTCTGCTCAGCGCAAAACTGACACATAAAAGTTGGATGGCACACTATTGATATTCTGCATCTCTAGTTCTAGCATTAATTTTTAAAAATTAGACCCCACTCTAGCCAAAAAAAATAATTTAATCTGGCCTATTCTTCATGATTTACAACACTATTCAAAATATACCTCTGAGCTAAATAAACTCAACTATACTAAGATTATAGGTCTATGACCCTCTAATGATTTCAATGGATGGACTTCAGGGAATCCATGAAGCTCCTGAAACTCCATGAAAATTGTGTGTGCTTATGCCTGTTTTTCTAGGGGGAAGTTCTGCAAATTTTATTAGATTCATGACCCCAAAATGGTTACAAGCTATTGGTTTACATTGTCCCTTGACCAACCCAACTTACATCACCAGAATGCAGTCCTGGATAATCATCTTGAATTGGTGGAAAAGATTAGCTGACTGCCAAACGTCTGAGTTCCTCTTTCCTAGTGCAAAGCTGGGAATGGCTGTCCAGGCTGAGGTGCCTTTTCCATAATTTTCCCACATTCGGCAGTGACCTTGAAGGCTACATTTTGAAACTGGCAGCATCGCCAGATGAAAGAATCCTTGATTACTGAGTCATGGAGGCAGCCAGGAGACCTGTCCAGCTATGAACACCTGCTTTGGATTTTGGTGATTAAGAAATAAATTTTTATTATCTCATGTAATGGAGATTTGGGGTTGCTTGTTAGATCAGTTAATCTACCCTGGCATACAAAAATAACAATTCACACAGAAGGACCTAGCAAAATGAGTGTGATGGCTGAAGAGAAGTCCTCTTTGGATTTCTTCCTGGATCCGAGAAACAACACTGCCTTGTAGATCACAGTTTCCTGGTGTCATTTTGCAACGTGTAAATTACTCTGAGCTCAAATTTCTCACAATTCTAGTCCTCGATTACATGAGAGTATGATTCCCATAGATAGTTAATGTAAATGGGTTTTAACCACATGAGAACAATTCTAAGAAGGTAAAAGAGAGATATGTTTTAAGTGGGTGGGGATATTCATTCATTCATTTCACAATTATTTGTTTACTGAGTGTCCTTAGTGTGTTTTAAAATGTGCCCAGGATTTTGTTTTAATCAGAAATGGTAAGATAACAGACACAGAGACAACTGGGTTTGAAAAAAAAGTTTATTGTTTACAGTTAATTGGGTGACATGCCAAGGCATGCACGGCCACATAGAGAAGCACCAGGGCTAGTCAGGACGCAGGACTGAGGAGAAAGCATGGGTAACAGCTTCTATTTTGGTTTTCATGGGAAGGAATGAGAAAGGCAGGTTAAGCAGCTGAGTAGGCTTAGGATTGGATAGTTCGAATAATTTTGGCTGGCTCTGGGATATTGGGGAGGTTTCTAGTTGTTGGATACTTGGTCTTGGGGTGACTGAGAGCAGGGGCATAGGGTTTTGGACCATAGCACCTGATAAAAAGAGGTGAATGGGAGTATTGATTCAAGATGGGTTGGTTTACATGTGAAAGGTGCTTACAGGTCAATTATTTAGCATCTCTAGGAATTAGCTAATCCTGGAAGGGGCAGTTACTCCTCTGTCCACACAGCCTCAAGATGTCAAAGTATCATCAAATGTAGAATATAAAAAATGTGATTAATAAATAAGGTACCAAGACATATTTAAAAAATAAGGCACTAGAACCTATGTAAATCAAATTAACTAAGTAATGACAAAGATACAGATATACCTAACAATCAATAGACACAGTTTAGCTTCTCATTAGTCCACACCATGAAATCATTTTGACTGCTGCACATTTCTACTAAAATTATTCACTTAAATGTATACATCAAGTTGCGTAAGGTGAAAATAAAGTCACGGGTATTTCAAGTTGTTAAAAAGAGGTTCTTGCAGAATTGTCTAAGTACTTCAGGGTTTAAACTAGAGTTTACATTGAAACATGAACCTAAAAAATATGCAGAGTCTATGCTGGTTCTGAAAGATAAATGCAATCCTTTTAACAAATACCTCTAGTGCCCACACTAGAACAACATTCTAAAATATAATCCAATGTCTAAAATTTTTCAGAGGCTCCCTATTGGCTACTGCCAAAGTTGGCAAATTTCAGTCATTTACACACCATGGTCCCAATGTTTGCTTTATCTGCGTAGCCTCTCCTGTAGTATTTTCTTAAGTGTTGCTGTAGATCAGCTAACCTGGTACTATTTTAGCTTCACCTTTAACAATACTTGTATCTGTATAATTTTGGATTTAATGTGCTAATTAATATTTTTCCTAATTTGAATAAAATCAAACACATAACCACTAAAAATCTTTAAAACATTGTTTGTGTACCACATGAAAACACGTAGATAACTGCCAGTGGTGCCCATGCTCCCTGTGGAGAATCGCAGCTGGGAGGATGGTATTCTGTCCACTGAGCCCACTTTTCAAGGTTTCTTATCATGTAGCTCCTGACTCCTTCGTTTCTACCATCCTCTTCAGTCGACGGGGCATCCGTCATGATGACTGGCCTGAATTCACTAACTATGATATGCTTTGTCTTGCTTCCATGAACGGGTTCTGTGCCTGTAACACTGTCTTCGTCTGCCGCACACTGCCCCTTATGCTGCCTCTAAATGTCCCCTACAGCTCTGTGCAAGGGGTCCTCTCCAGGCTCTCCTTCCTACTCTCAGCCTCGATCTGTGCCACCTCCAGTTTTTTCTTCGTTACTACTGGATTTTGTCTTTCTAATCGATCCCTTCAGGATGGTGTGTGGGTGTTATTTTCCACTGGTTTGAATTTTACCTTTATCCCTAAACGCTGCCTTCGGGGGCTTCTAGGTTTCAAACTCTGATTGCTGTGGGCCAATTCTATCCCATCTTACTCAATTTTTTCTTAGAGCCCAGTCGCAGTGCAACATTGCAGACTTGCCCACTTGCCCAAGAAGAAAACCAGGCTCTCTTCCACGGCTATTCTCTTGGTCTGAAATGTTTTCCCTCTCTTTGGTCTTCTGGTATGTTCCCACTTAGCTGGCAAACTTCAGTTCCAATATCACCACTTCCTGGAAGCCTTCTTTGCCCTCCCTCAGCAGGGTTATGTTTTTCCTGTTCTCTTGTCTCATAGAATTTACTGTAATTGCTGTAATTGCTGGTCTAGACATCTGTCTCTCCGCTTATTTGAGGATGTACAAGGCAGGAAATATATTTTAATTATCTTTGTTTCCCAAGCACTTACTACAATGCCTAGTACATAGATAGTGCTTAAACGATGTTTATTGAATGCATGAATAAATTAATAAATTGGGAATGTATTAAGTAATGGGTACTTTGGAATTTAGTTTTGAGATTTAGCTCCTGGATAAAATACAACAATAGGAGAAGTGTTGCGATAATAAAATGATGTAAAGAATGAATAGTCTATTGAGCTGCCCCCACTCTCCACTCCCTATCCTCTCATCCTCCACTCCACCCCCACTCCTGAGCACAGGAGACCCCTGAAATAGCAAGTGTTTTTCCTTCCAAGGCAGATCAGGAAGCAGCCTGTGACCCGGGGTGAAATGTCATGTTCACGCCCTGTCTCCAGAGACCCACAAAACTAAGTTTTGTGAAGAATTCTGTTAGGGCTAAATAGGAAAAAAAAAACACTGGATATTTACTCAGTACATTTTCCCCTAGTTTAAACTGAAGAAAAAAAAATGTAAAAGACGGGAGGCAAACTTAAATAAGCCAGCTGGTTTAACTTCTCTTTTTACATGTTTTCCATTGCAGTCCTCTCTTAGTCACAAAGTCTTTCTCAATCACTTTATTGCATTTCATTTGGCTGAATTTTTTCAGCTTTTTCTACATCAAAAAAATATGGAATAAAAGGTTCAGTTGGTTGTGACTTTGTTCTCTCTCTTCTATCCTTCCCCCCTCTATTGAGATACACACACACACACACACACACACACACACACACACAATCCAACTGTGTTTGGTTAAAACCAGTTTCTGATAACAGCTACCCAGAAACAGGATCTCTGCTCTTTTTGAGAAACAAAGCCCATCTTTCTTGAGGTGTAAAAAATATGAGATGTTACTCCCCACCCCCACCTCCTGCCTGCCAGTGTCACATACTCCATCCCCCAGCCTACTCGCAGGCAGGGCTTCTGAAGAACCAGGAACAGCTGCTGAACAACAATAGTTCCTTACGGAGCCAGTAAATAGAAAAGCCTAATTTTCTTGACCTTTTCTGCCCCTGCTCCATCCTCAGAATGAGTGTTTTGATTCTGGGCTGTGAGGGGGAAGGGAAGGATAAGGGAGGCTCCTTTTTCACTTTGTCTTTCTCTGTCCTTAAAAATAAAAGAGAGAAGTGTTCATTGGGAAATTTTGCTTTGTAATTTTGTTCCCGGTCTTAAGAAACAACCAAAAAAAAAAATCCAACCAAACAAAAAAACTTCTGGTACGTGTTGTGCACGCGTGTATGTGTTTAAGCAATTCCATTTTAAAAGGAGTTACTCCACAAAACAGGCCACTCTTTCTTTGGGAGGCTGGGTGATTTGCTCACTGGAGGAGAATCTCGTTGGTGTTGTCCCAGCAGGTCACCGCACTTAGACAAGCCTGCCAATAAGGGGGATTTTGGACACTTATTCAGCTTTTCCAAGTGGACAGAAATAATGTTAACTCCTTCAAAGAATCAAGTAAGAACCCATATGTTCTGTTCAACTTTCAGACGAGGACCACCCAATCACGCCTTTCACTATGTGATAATGAGGAATGCCTTTCTATAAACTCTTTTAACAGTTTGGGAACGTTTCATCTACATGGAGCTCAAACATAACTCTGGCTTGGTGGCTGGGAACCGCATTCTGGAAACACCAGTCACCCCGACCCATTGCCATATAAGCTTCCAACAGAGCAGCCTGAGGCGATGAAGCCTTTGTTTTTTTGGAAAAGTCAGTGAGTGAGAAGTAAATGAAAGCTTTGAGCCTTGCCTGCTGGGCTGCCCATGTATATGGAGCTCAAAGGAGATGCTTCTCTCCCTCTCCTTCTCACTAACAAAAGACCCACTAATCCTGATTCCCTTACACAAAACCCAAGTGGAGAACCAGCCTAGGGACTGCAAACAACATGAATGCTGCAAGAGCAGCTGGTACATTAATGCCCCCTAAGCGCTAGCTGGCACCTCACCCTGAAACCTAATCACCCTGTCTTGATGGGGGCTGTGGTGGGATTTAGTTTTGTTGCAACACAGTGAAGTATATTTTTAACAAAAACCACGTTTTGGCAGATTGCAGGCATCTTTGGCCAGTAAATGCTTTATGCACTCATTGTCAACTCTTTGTACCCCTTCCATCCTCAGCCACCCCCGACTCCCAGGAGCAAAAGCTGAAAGAAGAAATGAATATCCACACATGTACCATTAAATCAAAAAAGAATGTCTGCACTCCCACTGTACAACCCTTCTGTTCTTTCCCTTCTGATCAGCCACTGCCTGAACAACCCTTAATAATTCTATTCGCATTTTCTGAAGTCTTGACTATTGCATAATAGCTAGCAAGGTTTGTATTTAATCACCATTTTCTGAACTGTGCTTTTTGTCAGCTTCACTTTTTCTCAAAGCGAACCCAGCCCAAACGTTTGGGGAATCTAAGTGTCAAATCTTCAAGACAGGTTAGATAAAGAGTGGTGCTTCGAAGAGCTGTATAGTTTTTTTTTTACTGTCTTGGTGTCAGTGTCTGCTGATTCTTTGGGACCGAGGGTGAACAAGGTTAAGGAACATAGCCAGCTTTCCTTAGTCCCTCTGCCATGTCTCATGCTGGGAATTCACAGCTGCTGTGCAGTGGCTGGGGAGATTTATTGGGAAAGAATAAGCTTTAGTTAATTTCAACAGCTTTTGAAGTCACACGCCACTCTCACCCAAGGGTCCAGATACACTCTCCCAGGGAGGGAGAACTGTGATGGAGAAGTGAGAAGAATATGCTAAAAGCAGGAAAAAAAGAATCACAGAAGAGAAAGAACATTCACGTGGGATTAGGGCTGCAAACAGGGAAAGTCCCAGAGAAAGAATCCCTTCTCTTTTTCTGAATGCTCCTCCCAGCTCCCCGTGGCACAAAGCCTCCCATCATTGAGGTCTGAATTGGAGTGCTTCCCGCGGGGGACGAGTGCAATCACACTTAATTTCAAGTAGCAAAGTCCATTTCAACCTGTATTTTTACACTGACAGGGCGAATCTGAATAAAAGCTGTATTGAGCCTGGTTTTTGAATGACTTGCCCAGCCCTTATGAATGTTACTTTTTCCAAAGGGAGTGTGTTTAATAATTCAGAAACAGCCTTTTGCTGACTCAAGGATCTCTCAGGAATCCTGTCAAGTGCAGCTCTTTGAATATGCAGGTCTGAAAGGGTGATTGTCTTCCATGCTCCCCGCCAGGTCCAGCTTACTCGGTTGTGCTGGTATGTTTCACCCCAGCCCAGCCTAACTCCTGTCATCATCCCTGGCTTCTTTTCAATTCCCTGATACCTTGGCTCCTGAGTTTAGCTTGATTTTCTTTGTCTTCCTAGCATCTGACCAATCCTCCTCTGTGTTTTGTTGGTTTTATTTCCTCTTCCAGGTCTCTGACTCTGAATCATTTCACAAGGTTTGGTTTCTGGTTGTATCACAGGGTGCTTGTGTCCAGTGAAGCCTGACCTTTTGGGAGACCAAGATGGCAGAGCAGTTCCAGGTTTCATGTCAACAGAGACAAACAACTTCTGCAGGAAAACAGGGCTCCTCTTAGGCCTCTTTAGGAGCTTCTCAATGGATGTCTCAAGTCTCATTGCCTAGATTTGTGTCCCATGCACATTCCTAACAGAGGCGAGAATGACCATTTTTGGCTTAGACTAATCAGGATCCAGGGGCTGAATCTGAGAACAACTTCGAGGGAAACTCATGGCTGAGAGGAGGCAAGATGATAACTGAACCACATGGGAATTCAGTCAGGAGGGTCAAAGTGGGGAATGGATTTTGGAAACCAACAATGTGTATTACACTGCTTTTCTTCATCTTTCCTTGGAAACTCACAGACTCTCAAGAAACCTATCACCTCTCTGCTGATAAATCCCAAGTCATTATCTTTGGCCAAGACCCCTCCTGATTTGTACCTATGCATTCACTTCAGTGTCTTTCCTCTAGGTAGCTGAAATTCATCTTTCCTTTGCTCTCACCCACTTTTCTCAAACTCAGCCCTTCTCTTGACGTTCCTATTTCTGTTTATGGTAGCAACGTTCTCCTCTTCATTCAGGCTTCCTTTTCTTAACTGCCCCCCCTCCCACTCACCCCCACTCACCACTGTCTGTGTTAAATTAATCCCCACCTCATCAAATCCCTCAAGTAAAAGTAATCAGTAAAAAGTCATTGATATTTTTTGGTACTAAATTTTCAAAGAATAATGTATATTTCAAACCTCCATCACATCTCAATTCAGACAAGCCGCATTCAAATACGTACTCAGTAGCCACATGTGGTTAGAGACCTCCATATTAGACAATATTAAACACCACAGGTCTGGGCCATACAGCTAAGCAGGCCAATTAGCACTCCATCAGCCAGCTGATTCGATAATTGTTTTCAGGAGAACTCAAAGGCCTCCTTACTCAGGTAAGTGAATGAGCAGGTGATTCACACCCCCAGGCGTCCTACTTCCCCTTTCCATCAGCTCTACCTCAACCCACTCCTAAGGATTCTTCAGGTGCTCTCCATGACAAGCTGGCTAATGGAGAAGAAGAAAATGCTGAGTCTGGTTTCCAGGTGTCTCTACATACTGTTGGTCTATAAGGGGGCTGCTGTAGCTCAGGGGCAGCCCTGAAAGAAAATGGAAAAGGGAAGCTCATTGGGCAGAACTGCAAGTGACACATCTCATTTCCCACTTTCCCTGAAGGGAAGCATGTTGCATGAGGACGCATAACTGGTAAAATTCAATATGCCAGTGTGTGGTGCTCACTCTGTAAGTGAGAGATGATTTCAGGCTGAAGTTAAACTTTAAGCAGAAAAGTTAAAAGGAAATTCTTTACTACTCAGTTGGGTGTTCTCTGCCTGAAGTCTGCGATTTAGGTCTTTTCAAGTCCAGTAATTTGGAGTGTTGTTGAATGGGAGTCAACTCCTTCTACACTCTTGGCTAAAGCAGTTTAGATAGTAGCATCCTTAGCAGGAGACGGTCACACTGGCAAAGTGAGATTTAGGTGGTTGTCTTCTCGCTTGGGACCTTTGTTTCAAATGGATTCATGGTACCTGCCCTCTTTGGAGGGCTTGGGAATGACAGAGCACAAAGGCTAGTAGGTAAAGGACAGTTTTCAGATTTAAAAACTGTGTTTAGATAAGATGTTTGACTGTGGTTACCTGCACAGAAACTTGACAGCAGCCAATAGATGGGAAGTCTAATAAGTTTTTGAGAGCACTGTATGGATAAAGAAGCCCCAAGACTGTCTGAAATAGTCTGTGCCTGTAAACATCCTTAAATACATTTCTAGGTTCCTAAACCCATACCCCCTGGAAGTAGGCCAACCCCAAGCTAGGTAACCCCAAATGTTATGGACTAAATATTTGTGTCCCTTCAGAATTTATATGTTGAAATCCTAACATCTAATGTGATGGTGTTTGCAGATGAGGGTCTATGGGAGGTGATTAGATTTAGATGAAGTAGTGAGGGTAGGCCCCCATGATGGAATTAATGTCCTTATCAGAAGAAGAGACCAGAGCACATGCTCTCCGTCTCCCTCCCTCTCTCTGTCCCTCTCCCTCTCCACCGTCCTTCTCTCCTCTCCCTCTCCCTCTCCTCCTCCTCTCTCCTCACCTTCTCCCATCCTCCCCTCTCTTCCTCTCCCTCCTTCTCTTTCCCTCTTCTCCTCACTCCTCTTTTTGCCACCTCCTCACCCCACCATGTGAGAACACAACTAAAAGGTGGTTGTCTGTAAGCCAGGAAGTGTCCTCACCAGAAACTGACATTGCTGGACCTTAATCTTGGACTTCCAGCCTTCAAAAAATGTGAAATTACTTGTGAAATAAACAAATATCTGTTGTTTAAGCCACCCAGTCCATGGTATTTTGTTATGACATCCCAAACTAAGACACCAAGGAAGGAAATACTCTGCAATGTCTACCTCTGCTGTGGCTGTAAAAGACAATTGACACAGAACTTCCTGGAATGACCAGTGTTGGGGCCACAGGAGACAATGGGCAAGGGAAACACTCATGGGCACTAAAACCCTGGGCTGTCAGCTTGTCAGCTGTGTCCACAATAAGCCTCCCCATTGTCATGGATGTGCTGTTTCTACCGTGCAGAATCTGATCATTGCTGAGGAACTGTCACCACTGTGTGTTTTCTTTCCCTTCCTCCCCCAAACAGTTGTTTATGGCAGTTTTACTATTCCCTTCATTACCATGTTACAGTTGGTGTCATGGGAGTAATAACTTGTCTTTTGGTCATACAGCAGCTACATCTGAACCTGATAGAGAGGAAAGCACACAGAGATTCTAGGCTTCAAGCTGGATGCAGTAAATGGATGAAACTTGTCCTGTGTCTGGCAATGAGTACATAGACATGTTTGGGTAACTTAGAGGGTGGCGTCTACTACTGGCTTCCCAATGACCATTCCCCCTTCTTCTTTAGTAACAGAACCCTGGGCCATGGCCAAACTGAATGGTTTAGGATAGGAGCAAACCTGGTAGAAATGATTGTGTTTGCAGTAATTACTCACATACTATTGAGACCATGCTTATTCATTTTGCTTTTCAGGGAAGTGATGGTTATGAAATTGAACAAGGGAAAATAAGTGGTAATAGTAGAATGGGCTTTTAATTAATCAGCTGTCACCAAATTTAGTGAAAAAAACCCAGTGAGGCTTCTAAATGTCCAGCAGTACCTGAGCAATTGTTTATCACACCTGTAAATGCTCTCGCCCTCACTTCTGTCAACAGAAATATTATATAACAAATATTCTTCAGTTGTGAGATATTTGGCCCACTGCATCTCCCAGATAAAAATCTGGGTATAAATTGGGGTTACTCTAGTGAACAGGATTTCAGATTGAGTATGTTTTAGTGTTGAGATTAGAACTCAATAGAGATTGGTTTTGGGGTTTGTCTTGGGCCCTGAAACTATACATATTGATTTAGGGAACTTTGTGAATATTCTTGCTCCATTATGTTCATGTAATGTTGGTGTAGTTCAGTAGAAAATATACCTTTTTGTCACCCTTTAAGTTAATACTAAAAATAAAAAGATATTGGAGCATAACAGCTCATCTTATAGATGGTACCCTTCCTCTTATTGCAAGAATCCACTAATACTAGTTAAGCAGGCTTTTGTCACAAAAATGGAGTATGAGAACATCCTCGCAGCTGGTCTGCTTTGAATTTTCTTAATTTTAAACATTAGATTTGAAACATACTGAATAAAAAGCCAACTTCATCATGAAAGTAGAATTTCCCTTTTGTTTTTTACATAGCTACCCATTTAAGAAGGATGTTTTTCCACAAAATTCCTGCACTGGGTATAGGGCTCAATCTTACACACATGCTTTCCCACATATGATCCTGAACAGGCTGCTGAATGATAAGATGATAAGATGAACAAAAGCAACGCCAGAAGGTTGCTTTTCTTTCTTTCGTATTTTTTTAAAGAAACAACAATAGGTTTATTGTACAGGCCTCCACATGACGAAATAACTCACTAAAAATGCAGGTTTGAAGCTAGTTGATGTTTCACTGCAGTTTAAAAGCTCTTTCCGAGCTTAGATTAACACACCGATAATTGAAAACTATATGGACACGTTATATGTTTTAGATATTAATCTGAGGCTTTCATGAGTACCTATACCTTCAAACCTTTATAGCTAAGCTGCCTTAAATCCTTTCTGGAAAAAGGTAGGGTATAAATAAATCCATTGGCTAAATTAAATTAAATTAATACAATTGTTCTACATTTGTCAAGACAGGTTTCAATCTAGAGAGTGAGTATATCTGTTCCTCTTATCTAATCAGCATCATTAAAGATGCAACTGCCCAAAGCAACTTTACAGGAGCGAAATACCCTGAAATCATCTAAATTAAATGATTTCTTAGGGCAGTGTTAAAGAGTTTCCAGATAATTTTACAATGTAATGAGTCAAAGGCGTTAACTTCATTTTGCTGCTGCCTCTTTCTATATAAAACGATGAAATTTGTTTTCCTGGAGAGGTGTATTATCTTCAGATGGTTTGCTTACATTTATTTTCATGTGAATGTAAACATCTCCCAACTGCAGAATTTCGAACAGATATCAAACAAAGGAAGGCTCTGCTGTTAAAACTAACGTTTGTCGTCACATAAACTAAAAGAGCCATTCATTGGCCATTGTGAATGGTAGTGGGTTTTCCGGGGTTTATACCATTCTAGTCACCACAGAGGGTAGTGTGGGTACTTCTAGTACATGGCTAAACTGGGGATATGTAATTGTCCTGAACACTTAATTGAGTATAGTCTTTTTCCAGGTAGTTTGTTTAAAATGAGTCTCCAAGGCTCATAACCACTGGACCCAGATCTCATATGCTTGTGAGACTTGATGTGTTTTATGAGAAAATGTAACCAAGCTTTTTCTTGTTTTTTTGCTACCCTGCTTCTTTTTAAATCTTTCTTGCAGTGTTTCTTTTAGTTTGTTCCCTTGCTTTAAAATTTATATGAATCATTGTCTTAGAATATAATTTTAAATTTCAAAGAAGAACTTGGATCAGAAAGCAGATTTTTTTTTAAAATTTTTTTCCCACATTTGGTCTGAGTGTGATTGTATTAAATTAAGTTTTTATGAAAACACTATCATTAAAAACTTCTTGTGGTCCCTAAGGACAGGATATGAAAATATGATACAGGCCTCTCTGATTAGGGGTATGAGAACTCTCACTTATTTGCAATGGTTTCTCTTTGTTTTTGTTTTATAATAACTCCCAGCTAATAATCTCATTTTAGAGCTATTTAAAGACATTCTAAACTAAAATTGTAATGGAACAAGATAAAAAATATTATAAAAAAACATTAATGCAGCAAATAAATTGGTGTCCTTAGCCCCCAACAGCTCATAATCCTGCAAAACTTTCTCCTTATTTTCCTACTTTTTTTTTTTCTTCTTCAGTTTGACTTGCTGCCTCCCTTTCCCCTCCCTCCTTATCCTCAGGGGGCCTGGCCATTCCTCTGAACTCTAGAAAATTTTATCTGCTTACTTATATTCCTTCTCTCATGATCCTCCAGGCCCTCAGTTCTGTTTGTCCTCCCACTAATTTGTTTTGAATTTTCCATTGCCTGATCCTCCACTGGGCTACTCCTCTATCTTTCTCTTCATTTCCTTTGGCCTGAATCATGAAGACCTCTTTTCCTTGTCTTCCTGTTTATTCTGCTACTAGTCAGAAGCCACTTCTTAACCTTGGAGGGTTTCCCCACCTCCCCGAAATCAGTTCAAATCTGGAAAAATCTTTCTCTAGAACTCTCAGAGCAGGTATTTCCTGACCTGGGAAAGCAAACGTTAGAGCATAGCATCCTATGTTTCAGAAGGAATGGTTTTGGTTTAATGATGATAGCTAAACATGCCCCTCCCCACCACAAGCTGTGAAAAATAGACAAACAGACAGGAGGCAGATGGGAGGTCAAAATATTAGCTATGGGTAAATACTGATATTCATTAATAAAGCTGGACTGGAGACCCTGGCTTGACCTGTGGTGTCAACCAAGCTTTTACCTTCAACTGCCCCTCTGGTCACTGACAGAGCAGCCAGGCCCCCAAATGTTGAGAACCTACCTCAGGTGTTTCAGGTTGTGTATGTGGGTCTGCTGAGAGCTCTTGTTTTTCAACCTTGACAATGTTCCTCTAACATTATTCCCTATAGGAACATTATGGTGAATCCAAGTACACATTTAGTGCTGACACTCAGTCCCTAATTTTATCCATTAGGTCAAATCATGCGTAAGAATTAGTTTAAATTAATCCATCCCTTTACCTAATATATCAGTACATTGTTATAAAAATTCTGGCTGAACACTTGGTAGCTTTCTGAGCACCAAGGACACACAAATGAATTGGACATGGGCAACCTTGGCCAATGTGGTAGAGGTGCAGGAATATTAATTATACAGAATTATATGCAACAATACTATTGTCTAGGAGTCCTGCATGAGAAGTCCTTGTGGAGGAGGTCCATCTTTGTTTAAGTGCTTTTATAAGTCTGTTGAGAGATTTTGTAAAGTTTGAAGGTTACAGAATTTGAGGGCCCTTTTTGAGAGAATATAAAATTATGAATTCAAAATCTGGTTCAAAAGTGAATATCTAGAATGTAAACAGGAACCACAAAAAAAAAAAATCACTAAAGCCTTAAAGATGCAGGTCCCTTTCTTCTGAGATCTCCTGAGGCATTTTCCCAGAAATGGTTCAGATTCACCGCCTGGTTTCTTGCTCCACGTAGGATGCTTTGCAGCTCCCTATGACTCCCAGAACTCACAGGGCACGTGCAAGTGGAGCCCGAAACTTAAGTGTCGGTGGCTTCACGGTAAATCTCCTTGGAGGCAAATTTACAGAGCGTGAGTGTTGGTTGGCCCATGCCTTCAAATAATAGAGGAGTAAGTAACTTTGTAAAAAGGGAAGGGACATGAAAGAACTCTATACATACACAGAGTCTCGTGTCCCCACACATCTTCAGGAAAAACTACAAAAATCACATGAGGTCCACTGTGTTTATGTTTCTTATGAAAATGTGTGAAGATTAACTCTGCATCTTGGTTGGTGTGGGATTGAAGCCCAGTTGAGAAGAGAATTGACATGGAAGTCACCTGCATTGCAGTCTGCATGGCTTAAATGCCATGATACATCTTTATCTGAAGTATATTAGCTTATAATGGACAACAGTATATACACCAAACCCTTACAAAATGTATCATGACACATGGTCATATATTGTAAGGATATTTGCATTTGTATCTGGCACTGGATTGATTTATGCTGTAATATGTCTCAAACTGAAAATATCTAAAATCATATTTTTTTCCTAAATCCTTCTCATGTATTTCTGACCTTAGTCAAGGGCACTTACATCCGTGCCACCTCTCTAAACCCAGAATCCAAAGTCACCAAGTCTTGTCCATTGCACTAATGATATTTCATGCTTAAGTCTCATTCCCCTTTTCTCTGTCTTGACCAGTGAGTGCCCTTTTAAAGAGCCCTGCTGTCTGCTAAGGTGACGATGGGTGCTGATAGTACATACACTGCTAAGAGGGTGAAGGGAGCTTATGGTAGACAGGCTAATGCGACCCCACAGGAGATGTCTACATCCTAGCTCCTGGAACCTATGACTACGTTACCTTACATGGCAAAAGGAACTTTGCTGATGTGATAAGGGTACAGACCTTGAGATGGGGAGACTATCCTGATGTTCTGAATGGCCCCAATGTAATCACAAAAGTCCTTATAAGAGGGATGCAGTAGGCTCAGATTTAAAAGAGAAGGAAATGTGATTCTGGAAGTAGAAGGAGAGGGGAAAGGGCAGGAAGAAGAGAAAGGGAGATTTTAAAGATGCTACACTGCTGGCTTTGAAGATGGAGGAAGAGTCCACCAGGCAAGGAATGCAGGCAGCTTCTGAAAGCCAAAAAAGGCAACAAAACAAATTCTTCTCGGAAGCCTCCAGCAGCAATGCAGCCCCAGCCACACCTCAATTTTAGCTTACTAAGATCCATTGTGGAATCCTGACCTCAGGGCTGTTTGAATAACAAATTTCTATTGTTTTAAGCCTCTATGTTTGTGATCATTTGTTATGGCAGTAATAAGAAACTATACAGTGCCAATAATTCATTCTTTGCCATTGTGGTCAAAATGGTCTATTCATCAGCTTGGAGTATTAAAAACAAAACAAAACAAAAGCTAACATTTAAAAACAAAAATTAACTGATCACTAAAACTTTCATTTTTTTCCCTTGAGACTTTCCTCTTCTCTTTGTGTCAACCCAGAATCCCAGGAACCAATCTGAGACAAAGGTGAGCCAATGCTGCTTAGAAATCCCAGGTGGTGAGAGAGCAGGGGCCTCTGATCCACCAGAGACAGGCTGTGGGTTTCCCAGTATCCCTGTGGAGAAGCTGTGAAGTTGATGTGCAGGTATCTACTGTTATGATGTTGCTGGACCAGGGCCTTGGTGGTTATTAAGTGAGGATGATCTCAGTCTCTCAAAAGGCCAAGCCATTTTCCTAATGCTGTCATATTTATATGTGGAGATGCTTCGTCTTGGCCACTCTGTGCCAGAACCGTAAGCCCTGATGGAGACTTTATCATTAGTCCAGACACCCTTTCCTAAGAGAGAGCCCTCCCCGCTTTTTTTTGGGGTCCTTTCACTGCCAAGAGACCTCAGTTGATATTATCCCAATCCATTAACGATGTCAAAAATCCATTTAATATTCAAGAAAAATGGATGGGATCACAATCTCTTTCCTTCTAAGGAGGCAATTTGGTCCTACGCAAAATTCCCCCTCCATGCCCTTGTGACCAGCTACACTGGGGATATTGAAAAGAGACAAAAAACCACATTTCCACCTTCCCCAGAGAAATAGGTGTCTGTTCCCCTTAGCTTACATAATTGACAACAAGTAGGGACAGTAAGTTAGCAGGAAGCCAATTTTCAATAGTATGGAAAGAAACAACTTGTTCTTTGCAGGTTGTCACTGAAGGAACAAAACATTACAAGAGACGTAAGAAGCTGAGCGGCATGCTCAGGAAGAGAGACATACGCCGCATAAAGTTCTGGTCACTTACGTAACATGACGTCTCGTCGTTGCCAGGTTCCCAGTGTGCTGCAGCTGTTGTGTCTCTCTGGAGTTTCTTCTGTCTTTAGAAATAAGGAATTGATGGACTCACCTTTTGACACGTGCTCCAGTGTGTCGATAAGAAGATGTCTGCCAGAGCTGCATTTGAAATGATCTTTTGGCAATCTGAAAACTTCCTTGGAAACTGTTATTTCATGTACCATTCCCTTCTGCTTTTTAGAAGCGTATCAGCTGTCTGGGCTGCCTTGATTCCATTAAATATTTTCTGGTTTATTTTTATTTTACCAATATTTTAAGTTTGGGCTGTAATAATAAGAAAGAACAAATCTGTTTTTATATTTTCAATAACATCTAGCCTTGTCCTAAATTTCTAGCTCAGGCTTTCATCTAGGCCAAAGTAAACAAAGATACAAATAAACAAAAACCTTAACAATTTTAAGAAAATGTATTGAAAACCATTCTGTTCCAGATAAAAAATAGAAAATGAATTAAACTTAGTCCCTATTCTAGAGAAGCTCCCAGTTTAATGGTAGAGAAAAGCATGTCATCGCCCAAAGTATGTGGCTACTCCATCGATATTCAAGCTCCTACTCTGTGCAAGTTTCTGTCATTTCAAAAATGAGCACAACAGACATGAATCCTGCCCACATGTAGCTCAGATTCTGGCAATGAGAGCAGCCATTGAACTATTTAAGTATAATCAAAGTCTCGATGGAAAATCAAAGCATTATATGGGAATGTTGAATAGGCGCTTACCTCATATTTGAAGGACAGAACAGGACAAATATTAGTTTAAAAATAGTGGTGACAATTGGATGTGGGGTGGGGGAGGATGGCAGAGAGAGGAGTCCCAACATAGCAGGTATGTACAAAGAAGCGAGGCTGGTAAGAGTATGAAGTAATCTGAAAACTAAAGGCTGGAGTAAAAGGCGGGGTAGGGGAAAGTGGCATAGGTTATGTTTTAAAATCTTATGAATAGATGAAATCTCTCAAGGATGGAGAGACGTCACCATCAAGAACTTTTTAAACAATAAAACAGTTGCACGTGTTCATGTGTAGTGCTTCAGGTACTTATTCATTTAATAAACACGCATTGAATGCTCATTATGTGCCAGATCAATGGAAGGCATTGGGAATAAAAAGATGGATAAAACAGGATCTCTATATGCACATCAAGTAGTTTGAACCATGATGGAGGTAGGTACAAGGTATGGTAAAAACAGAGATGAGGAAACATTCCTGTTCATACCATTTTGAGAAAAGGTACAATTCAATTCTTATGTAGCTATTCTGAGATTTCTGGCCCAAATCAAGTCTAAAAATAATAAGTGAGTGCTAGCTGACTATACAACTCCAATCTGGTTATACATCTGAATCTTCTGGGCAGGTTTTACAATTGCAAGTGCCTGAGTTCCTTTCTATAATAGCAGATTTCAGATTTTGGAAGTGAGACCCAAGAACCCAGAATTTTAAAAAGCACCTTCAATGATTCTGTGTATATTCTGCAAATGACATTTGGTAGCTACTGAGGAAGACCAGGAGACTTGTGAGACCACATTAACATTTCCCAAAATGCGTGCTGCAGGCTGTTAGATCACATTTTAACCAAAAGTTCAATGGTCTAATGGGTTGAATTGTGTATCCATGCCTTCCAAGTTCATGTGTGAGTCCTAACCCAGTACCTCAGGATGTGACCTTATTTGGAGATGGGTCTCTATAGCGGTAATCAAGTTAAAGTGTGGTCATTAGGGTGGACCCTAATCCGGTATGACCAGTGTCCTTATCAAAAGGGGAAATTGGGACACAGACAGATATACAGGGAGAATGCCATGAAGATGGCCGTCTACAAGCCACGGAGACAGGTCTGGGACAACTCCCTCCCTCACAGCCCTCAGATGGAAACTGCCCTGCCAACACCTTCATCTCCGACTTCTAGCCCCCGGAGCTGTGAGATGATACATTTCTGTTGTTTAAGTCACCCGGTTTGTGGTACTTTGCTAAGACAACCCTGGCCAATTACTACAAGCAATTAACTAAGATTTGGAAATTCTGAGTTACAAAGTTAAAATGGTTTCTCTGCTGTAGGGCCCTCAGAAGCTCAGATATGCTAATGTGTCCTGTGGCACTTTGAGAGGGGACAGTGTGTGCATCCCATCCCAAATTTGATGAAAGAAGGCTTTTTATTTATTGCAGAGTATTGCATGAGGCTGGTGTTCCGAGTTCTGAGGCAGGCGAATATTGGACTCATTACTCTTGAGGAGGTAGTCATGCTGTGGGTCTCATAAGTAGAAAGGTCAGCCTAACGGAGCTTGACTGCCTTCAGTAAATAAAAGTGGAGGTGAACATTTTTGAATGTATTAGTTCAAATCCATCATACCTCCTGGGAAAAAAAACAGCTCCAAGGGAATAACCTACTGGAAGTTATCAGGAACCATCGTTCTTGATCCACGAGTCCTTTCATTCCTGTTATTTTACATCATTGTCTCTGAAGCAGCCATTTGAATGGGAAAAAGCCAAGAAGTGCTGTGTTGTCTCCCTTAGTGAGAGTAGTTCAGGAAATGTAGGAGAAAAATGTGCAAGGCTGATTCTATCAAATAACACACACCACTCCACATTTGTCTTCCAAGCACTCCATTTATTCCTATTGTTGTTCCCTCATACCTTGCCAAAACAGTAATCCATCTTGTTTGAAATGGAACATTGGGAGAGAAATGGACCATTATTACTGTCAGTGGTTAAAAAAGTAAGACTGCAAAAAGTTAACTGTGCATTTCAGTTATGAAGCGCACACACACATGGTGAGGGAAATGTGAACTAGATGAAGCCAGGCTTTTTAAACTTTTGTAAAACTGCAGCACTTCAACTTCTTATTAACGTGTTTTATATTATTCAAGGATAGAGTTATACATAGAAAGTTTTAGGTGATAGTTGATCTACAGTGTGACAAATGTTTGTGATTACACTCCATGAAAAGTTGGGATCATGCAAACAAAGCATTCATCAATCTTTGTTTCCTATTTGAAAGCCATTAGCTGTGAATGCTCCCCACCCTTCACAGCCCCCTCCAGTTCCCTTCCAACCACCCTTTGCTGACTTGGTGATCTAACTCATTCAACATTTGCCTCCAATCTCAATGGTTCCCAATAACCAGTGCTCATGAAACAAAACCAGTGCCCATTTCAAACCAAAATGCACTTTCTTTGGCCCTCCTTCCAGGGTTTCTGACTTCTAAGGGTTGGGTAAGTTGAAAAAAAAATCTCTGTTTTTAACAGAAACCCTAGTGTAATGATCAGCTCAGTTTGAGAATCAAAAGCACTCACCTGGCTTTTTCCATATACTCTATGCTTCACAGTGTTAGGGAGACTTCTCACCTGGGACCATCATTTCCCTAACCAGATTAAATTTAAAAAATTTTGAAACTATGTTTTTAAGTGCTGGAAAATTATTTTAATACTTCTCTCCCGCCATTTCTGTAAACTTTTTATTCTTCATTTAAGTGATTATGTGTCTCTTCTGGCTGTTCTCTATTTTAGCAGAAGAACAATATTCATTTTGATGTGTGGATTGTTATTCCTTGGTCTGACGTCTGGGTCTCCTTGAGATGTTCATTGTTCTCACTGCTGACCCCTTGCTCCTGTTGCCTGGCTTAGCATTGAGGAATCTTGACCTACAGGAAGTGGGGCGAGGGATACAGCAGTCTGGGCCTCTGTTGGCAAATTGTCTGCAGCCAGCTAAGTTGTCAAGAGGAAGTCACCTCCCCACCAAGCTGCAAGGTGGTGGACCAGCCTCAAGGGCAGAGAGGATCTCAGTCCATCTGTTCAACAGCATCCAAACTCCTCCAAAGCCAAGGAGACCAGCAGGTGCCCCCAAGATCATCCCTCAAGCTGGCACATTCTCCCTTCGGGGTTCACAAATCCCCCCAGGAAAGCACTCTGTCTAGGAAGCTTCCCCCACCCCCTTTTATCATTATTGGTACATGGAGATCAGCTCATCACTGGCTCTCTCCAGCTGGACCCCCACAGAAGGGAGGTCTTGCATGCATCCTCCAGGCCCCATCTATCACTGTACCCAGAAGATGCTCTTCTTAAGATAAATAGCTGGAAGATCATTGAAATTAGAATAAAGGGGCCAGGAGCAGGGAAAGTAGGGTGCTCAGGCCACCATTTTCTCAGAATACTCTCATTGTTATTGAACTTTCCATGTGTGTATGTCTCATTTTTCCAGCTAAGGGGCTTTGGATATATCCCTTAACCTCACCACGCCTTTTGAAAGCAGAGGTAATAATAACCTCCAGATAAAATTGGCATTTCAATCACAGCTACCACTATCGTATACTCCTTCTGTGCCAGGCACCTGGCTAAGTGCTTTACATGCATTAACGCCAAATGAGATAATGCAAATGATGCACTTAGCATGTCACCAGGCACAGGTGGGCACTCCATACACACTGGCTATTCTCATCTATTCTTACTCTTAACTGCTGACCTGAATGAGGGTAGATGCTGTCGTGCACATTTTTACAGTCCCCCTCTCCCCTCTACACTTTATACCCTAGCTTCCACAGAGTTGGTTGACTAACAGGTCAGCCAACAAATACATTGAGTGCCTAAATAAGTCATATGCTTCCAAATGGAATTTCCTACTTTCTCTACACTTGGTCAACTCAATTAATTTTACATGTTTCCAAAAGTGTTAGCTAAAAGTTCACTTCTTTTGCAGAACTGTGTGAATCTCTCTCCTCTGATAGAATTTTATCTACACATTTTATAGGTTATTTATCCCCAATTCTACCTTGTATTCAAGTTATTTATGCACATGATTTATATCCCTTACTAGACTTCACTCCTTTTCTGCCCCAAGCTAAGAACTGTTCTACATCTGGAATGCCTTCTTTTAAAACCTTGCTCCTAAAACTTGGGAGATGTGCCATTGGAAGCAACAACAAGAGGACTTCTTTCTTTCTTTCTTTCTTTCTTTTTTTTTTAAATCAAAGTTTATTGGGGTGACAATTATTAGTAAAGTTACATAGTTTCAGGTGTATTACAGAATTGTACACCTGAGAAATCCTTTCTTCATCGAGATGAAAAGCTGTCAAATTGGGAATGGATCATATGAAGCAAAGCCACTTTGCAAGTTAGAGGGTGGACATGCAGGGAGAATATGGTAGAACATTCTGGTTAAAGTGTTGTGTTAACCTACCTCAGGCATCTTGCTCTCTCTTCCAAATATTTTTTCCCCCGTTAATGCTCATACACCTATCTATTCACATAAATTAGCACTTCCATTTCAATTGACTTAACATTTTAAGTGATTAATCATATATTAATATAAGCATCTCATATTTTATAAAAACTTTCTTTTATACGTAACTGTGTTTGGAAGTACAGCTTTTTAGGAGTTGAAATCGGGCCTTAATATGACAATAACTACCCCAGCAGTAGGTGCCAGGGGTCTATTTAGTATAACACACATTCGTGCATTATCTCCTGTGAGCTCTGCCTTGTGGTAGGAACTTCTAGGACAATCAGACTTGAGCCCCTGCCTCCAGTGAGTAGAAGACTGCAGAGGTCAAGAGGAAAGACCATGGGTATGGACACGCACACACCAGGGTTTGAGTCCTGAAATACCACCGACACACTGGTGTTCTGGATGCATGATGAGCCTGACATAAAACAAGCTTTTAATATATATTAATGATTATTACTGGTAAAGAAACAGGATACTTGGAAAAAAATTGCTAAAGTGCCTGCTACTGGCAGACTAGATCTCAGTCTGATCTATTTTTAAAAATTTCACAATGCCCAGCACAGTATCTTATGACAGGTGTTGTGACTAACTTCTTTCAGAGTGTGAAGTAGTCATCAGGAGGTGGCTGCCCCACCTGGAAATACATTTCTCAACCATCTTGCATCTGGGGGCGGTTATGTGAGCAGAAGGTGCTGACCAACAGGGGTGACTCCTCAAGCTTCTTCTCCCTTATCTTGGATAAATGTGGAGGACTCTGAGGCTCTCAAAGATGGTGAAGACACAGGACGGAGGGGTTTCTGGCTCCTGGAACCCTATCAGTCACTTGCATCACACTGTTTCTTGACTGAAAATTAAACCTTCATGGTATGAAAATTTGGCCACTGAAATTTGGGAGTTTATTATATTAGTGTGTATCATCTTAACTAAATCTGCTGTTCAACAAATTTGTGGAAGGAATAAATGGGTCATATATTTAAATCACCCCAAATAGAATGCCATTTAGTACCTAAATATGGATGTATGATAAGCCCTTTGATCTTATTTCACATTGTAGTCTCACATTGAAACAGTTGTATTGGCTTCAATCAGAATTTGAGGTAGGGTAGCGAGATGGGGTAGCTCTGAAGCAATATAGTGGCTTTTCTGTTTGGCATTTGTTAAAGAAACAAGCAAAAGAATCGCCTAGTGAAATGGGGGTGGGAAAGCTCTTGTACACTGAGAGTGTTTCATCTTAGTAATCAACTAATGAGTGAAATAGAAAGCATTAGTCTATGTTTTCTGTTCAACCTATTGTGTAGTTTTGTCTTTTGAAAACAATATATGGGATTGTGGAATAGAGGCAATAATTCTCTTACTGAACTAAAGAGAATTAGAAAAGGCTGCTAATGGATTTGTGTTTAGAAGTATAGTCTTCCTGTACATTATTTTATGGGTGAAATGTCTGGAATTGCTTACACTGGGTTATAGATTTTTTCCCTTTTTCTTTTTTATCTAAAAGAGTTTAAACATGATATTTAAAAAAAACCTTTATTTTGTGGTAGAAATGTCAGCCACATTTCAACACACTCTTAGGCTTCCCCTAAAAGGAATGACTTTTACGCATAACAATACTCTTGTTTTTATAAGTGGTTGGTAGTACCTGCAAATGTGTAAGGCATTCATTTTCCAGGAGCTCTTTTCTCCCTGGTAACACACCAGGAAATATCAGAGTGTTGTTATTTGAATTCTTTCTTATGCTCTGACTCCCAGATGAATTGAAATTCAAC
Organism: Hipposideros armiger; assembly: GCF_001890085.2. Classification (NCBI taxonomy): domain Eukaryota; kingdom Metazoa; phylum Chordata; class Mammalia; order Chiroptera; family Hipposideridae; genus Hipposideros; species Hipposideros armiger. The sequence continues at coordinate 495,779 of NW_017731956.1, forward strand.
TTCACAGTCAAATGATAGCCATTTAAAGCTCAGGTGTGTATTTCCTAAGACCCTCTCAAAGGATATATAACAGCTTATGTCTTTCCTAAAGACAGCAAACTAAATTTTAATTGGATCGCACCTCTCCCAAGAGATCATTATACCTCTACTCCGAGGCCATATATTATAAAGCTTCAGTATGAATTGAAACATGGAGCCCATGTTTGGTTTCAGTAGTTAAAGCTGAAATTATAGTAGCTGACGCCCCAGTCATTTCAGCAACTCCCCAACCAAAATTGTATTTAATTCATGTCCCTTAAAAAATGAACACACACACATACACACATACCCACACACACGCATATAAAACTTGCATGTCAAGTTTTCAAATTTCCATAAACTTGCAGATTATAAAAAACAGTTTGTTTTCTCAGGAAACAAGTCTCAAATGGGACTAATTCCAAATTTTTCTTGTCTCAACCCCACTTTGACCTTGTCAAGTGGATTTAAAAAATGAAACAGTGGAAAGTTTATATATATACTAAAGACCTGCTGACTCAGAACTGGACCGGGGAGATCATCATATGGCACAGAATGAATAGAATGAATCTTTTCATCAGAGGGGGAGAGATGGTACGAAAGACCGTCTTATGCATGAGTGCTTCTAGAGCTAGTCTCCCTCTGATCTTTAGAAACTAGCAAGACAACATCTAAAGGGAAACCCAAAGTCTCATGAGACTAATTCACTAACACTAAATAATGAGCCATGTGCTTCTTTGTTCTTTATAGGTTAAGAATCTGTGTAATTTTCCTGAGGTAAATCAGACTATGAAGACCAAGGTTAAAAATACTGTGAAAACATCCCTGAGCATGCTGAAGAGTGGAATTTATACTTAAAACTCTTAAGGGGCAGTGTTATGGTCTTGCCTTATACCAAAACAAAGTGGACCTTTGTGTATTATATGTAGTTAAGACTAGCACTTTTTTCCCTCCTGGAAAATGTAAGTGGTATCTTTATTCACGATTTGAATGTTTTAGAAATCTGGGTCCCCCCCCCGCCGCAACCCTTAAATTTGTAGACAGAGACTTAGATTGGCCACCAGGGTACAAGGGTAGAGAGTATGTCTCTCAGTTTTTCTGAGATGTGCTTTCTTCGGTTGTAACATTAAGGAGTTGAAGTAAGTGATCTCTAGGCCAGTTAGAGTTACAACATTTCATGGTTCTAAATTTCAAGTGGCCTTTTCTCTATTTATACATCTCTAGATTTCAGCATTTTTCTGCCATGATGTAAAAGAATATTTGGATTACACACTCAGTACACTCAGTACTGGAATCTTAGACAGGCTTCAGTTTGTCCATTTATTTCTACTTAATTATCTTCTGCTGATAATGGACTTCTTGCTTCTCCTTCATTTTCTTTATCTCCCAATAGTATCAATAGCTTCTCAATTACAAGGCTCAAAACCTTGAAGTTTTCCTCAATTGTTCAGTCTCTTTTGTCCCTAACATTAAATTAATCACACTGTTCTGTTGGGTACACCTCAGTGAAAGGTAAGACTAGTTTTACAAAACAGAATTACTGAATTGCAGAATTGAAAGGGACTCCATTTATTGGTTCACAGATTTTACAGAATTGTTTTGAGGATCTGAAGAAATATATGGACCACCTCCCCAGGGGGGTAATATATATATATATATATATATATATATATATATATATATATATATATATATATATAATTTTGCATATAATTTCCAGAGATGCAAAGACTTCATGAAGTTCACCCATAGATCTCCAGTGAAAAATCCCTCAAATAGGCCAAAGGTCTCCAAAGGCAGAATTTTACTCATGAACAACCCTGGTGGATGGCTAAAACCATCAGCTTGAGTACTTCTAGTGATTGAAAGCACTCAATTCTTCTTAGAGCTTTCTCTCCCCTTGTTTGTAAAGAAACCTTTATTGTTGGATATTTATTTAGGGTTAAAATTTGTTTTCCTCTAGCTTCCAATTGACCCTAGATCTTTGGTATTTAAAGATATCTCCTATATCCCTCAAAATCTTCGTTTTTCATGTTCAGTATTTATCATCTCTTTAACTGTGCCTTTTATTGCATAGCTTCCAGACTCTTCACTTTTCTGGTCCTCTTTCTCTGGACACTTTCTCCAGACAGCCTTTAGTGTTTTTATTTATTTTGGTTCCTTAAGATGAGTAACATTCTTTATATGTGATATCAATAACCAATGCGAAGTTCTTGCAAACTTTTTTTCATTAGTGGTGTCCAATCTTGACTGAAGTCTTGGCTCTGCTATTTGCTAACCATTTTGACCCAGTGCTGGTTACTTGGTCTCCTCCATTTTCTCATAATTTTAAGTTTGTAATCTTAGCACATACCAGGTACTCAATAAATTATAAGTGGTATTTTTATCATTAATTCAAATTAAGATTAGTTGGGGTATTTTGGAGGTTACATCATATTTGAGGATGGACAAAAATAATCTCCAAAATATTTTTAACCAATATTAAACTTAACCTCTCCTACCCCAAAACTGATATTAAAATTTTTAATTTAAATGCATAATTTCACGATTACTTAGTATTGCTAAATATTATTCTATTGGGTTTGGCCCACACGCCAGGCTCCTATGACATTACAAAACCCTGATCCTGTCATTCAATATGTTACCTGTTCTTCCCAGTTTTGTGATCTCCAGTCAGGTGTAGGACCAAGGACCAACCTCAACATCAGACATTAACCACTTCTACCCAAGTTGACTTCAATACATTAAATAATTCTGTAGCCAGAACAGAGTTTGTCATGTATCTTGCTGACAACCTGACACACTACACATTTGGGGCTATCCTGATATAACTACCAAAAATTAAACAAATTTAAATTTAAAATAAAAAATTAATTAATTAATAGAAAAGAAAGTATTAAAATTTTTTTAAATTTAAATTTAAAAGAATTTTTTTAAAAAAGGAAAGAAAATGAGATTCCTGTGAAATGAGCTGTTCTGCATGAAATCACCATGACTCAGTAGTTTAACTGAGTTCTTTCCAAGTTTCCTAAATCATAACAAAACTATACGAAGAAGGCAGAAAATGTACCTTATTTATACAGAGCCAGATTTTGAGGTGCCTCCCTAAATGTATAATAGATCACTTCTTTGACTCACAGATTGCAGTGAAGACAATTTCAAAGGCATGTAAAGGCAGAAAGCTTGCATCTTCAAAGCATGGTCCGGTTCTCTTGCAAATATGGTGGCTCTCTGTTCTTCTAGAGGACTTCAGCGGAGCGTGGCAAGGGAGTTTGTCGGAATCTCTAAGGAAAAGTGTGGGTAGTTAGATATGAGCCTTCTCTCCCTGCTCAGACTCTCTAATCTTCCTGAACCTTGGGGACAGGGAGAAGGAGAAATAATAAACTGGACATTCAGACCTCCCAAAAGATATGCTGAACTGAAACTAGCTAAGAAATCTTTCAACAACCTTTATGAATGAATTTTTTTTTAAGTTTTTCAGATAAGTTTTCCAGACATCTTTTAGTCATATTAAAAAAAAAAAAAGGACTCACTCAATAGTAATACCCTTCCCATGAGCTCAGTCTATTTTGCTCTTGCCACCAACTGTTGCATGAGTTAGGGTCATATTTAGAAGGACAGCTCATTTGGCTTGGAAGGTCATGTAAAGGAGTGCGGAAGAGGCCTGTGCAGAGATGCGAGACAGGCAGGCGAGCCAGCAGACACACGTGGACAGAGCTCAGCGAGCTCCTCTTACTCGTGGAGTGTTGCTGCCTGAAATGGAATCCAAAGATCCTGGCTTAGGAGTGCAGGGTGACTGTGACCTCTCTCTGACCCTGGCAGTAAACTCTCCTAGAAAGTGCTTTTGCTCCAGGTCCCTGCCTCTCAGGGGGGCTTCACTTTGAATTGACAGTAATCCAGAGCTCTGTTAATATAATTGAGTGCCCCTTCCCATCCCTCCCATCCACAAGTTAAAGGACATTCAGAAAGTTTTCCTTTTATTAGCTTTAAGGTATGATGAGATGTTGGGTATGAAAAGTTTTACTATTTCCAGAGAAGATGCAATAGTCGATCAATAGCTTATCTTAACCTAAGCTGTTTTTGAAAATAAACAACAAATGTCCAAAAACATCTGGTCCTCGTTTCCTAGATAAAATGCAGAAATGAATTAAATTCCCCAAATACATAAACTTCTCCTTACAAATTAGCACATGGAATAAGGCAATGATGTTTTCAAATAAGTATGTAGTATATAAAATAAATGCGAACATAAGAACACTTATAAATAGCATCCTAGGACATAACAATAAATTAACTTTCCCAAATCCCTCATTATCAAGAATGCATTAAACTATGGAAGAAATTTGCACTATGAGTCTACATGACTCCGTTGGAAAGATGATTCTTTCATGTAATCTATGCTATTTCTTTTTTTTAATGACACCTATCAAATTGTGTGGCCTAGGGCATGTTACCGTCCATTTCTATGGCTCAGGTTCCTAATCTGAAAAAAATTGACCTAGTTCTTACCTTTCATACGTGTATTAAAAATATCTCATATCAGCACAGTTTCTGGCACCAAGGGTTCCCTTCACAAATGGCAGCTGACCCTTCTTCTAATTAAAAGACAGTTAGACGCAGAAGCCTGGGCACTGGTTTCACAGGTGCCTTGACCTCAGAGCAGCAGAAACCTACTGGGGGAATCCCCCTTAGGTGAAACTGTCTTATAATGAGCACCTTTAGCACTGAAGTCCCCTTGGGTTGATCATATGCTAATTTCCAGCAATTTTCAGAAATACTGCTGTATTGAATTTTAGAGATCATGAAAATCATTGATTCAAAGTGGTTTTCCTCCCAATCCATGTGGAATTTATGAGAACTTCAGCCATTTTTGAACATCACAAAATGGTCTGACAGTGAGGGATTTTAGAGAGATTGTTGGCTCAGGAAAGGCTGCCAGCATCCAGGAGATGGTTGGAAAGGTGGGCCCATATAAGACATTTGTGTTGGCTTTCTCCTGAGGTGAATGCCTTTGCTGATAAAGTTTCCAGGGACCATGGGGCAGTGACTCATTACTGGCCAAGCCCAATTCACTTAAGAGATATGAACTGAATTTAAAACCCAGATATTTGATGAAGGCCAGTTCATGTTCCTTCAGGTCACACACACACAGCAGCAGCAGCAGCAACAAAAGGTGATGATAATGTAAGGAGGTAGAGAAAGAGACCTAGAAAACAATGTTCCTTAACTTGGGTTTTCATTTATAGACATGAGGGAAAAAAAGATGAAGGAAATATTTCAAATTTTAACTTCTTCTCCTAACTCCTGTATCTGCCTCTTTGAGGTGATAAAAATGAGCAGATTTCATTGGGGGAATAAATGTTTTCAGAAAGTAATTCATTGATCATTTCCTCTCACTTGACATGTTTAACTAGACCAAATCAATACTTCTTAGAGAAGCAATGGCTGGTAAAAAAACAATTGGGTGACACGAGACACCCTAGGATAAAAGAAACCTGTAGGCAAATTCTCTCTCTATCCCTTACCCCACCAGGAATATCCTTGATTAAAGATCATATATGTGTGGATATAGTGGACATATTAAGCGATGGAATTCAGGGCACAAAAATAATTTTTTTCTTCAGTGCATTTACTTGCCAACCAAGCTGCTGTAAATGATGTACACGAAAACAAAGAATCTTAGTTTTAAACCGAGAAAAGGAGATTGAGAATACAACCATGTCAAACATCAAAAGTCCCATCCATTTTTTAAAGAACTTGCTTGCTTGCACCCCAGTTAGGAAATAGTGGCCCGCTTAAGACACTTAACGTTACATTACATCAGCACAGTGGCTGCTCACAGGTTTTATTTCTTGTAGTTCAATGAATACAGGATTTCAACTGGAGGATTTGAAACAAACAGAAAGGTTTTAAAACTTTTTTTAATCCCTTCAGAGAAAACATTCAGGGACAATCACTTCTTCATTTTGATTGTCACCTGGATTCAAAACTGTGCAACCAAAAACGGTTTCAGACAGACAGATGTCCCTGGCAGTTAAGAGGGGGTGGGAAGAAGAATAAATGAATACTCTGTTTTCTGTATAAGTGAATAAAAAGGAGGAGGAAACAAAAGGAGTCAGCCAGCTATTTGAATCAGAGAGCACCTCTAAACATACCTTGACTTTCCTATACAGGGGGACCTGTTTCTCCCTTAGCCAGTTCAGCACAGATAGAGCTACTCATGCCACTGAACCCAAGAGTGCTTGCTTCTCAGAGATAAATGCTGCTTTTTTGCCTGGTGCACTCCCAGGCTGCTGAAACTTGATGAGCCTTGTGTGATAACCAGTAATGGAATGCTGAATGAGTCAGGGTTGAATTGCTCATCTTGGGCAGTGTTTGGTCAAGTGAACAGGGTACGTATGCAAAGACCTCTCTTCCCCTCTGTGCTTGGGGGAACTGAGCCTGTCAGATGCTGGGATGGAGACTTTGTGGGGGGAAACCCATTTGAATGCTTGCTGTTGCATGGTGCTGAGCACTGTCAGTCAGCTTTTGTTTACTTTGTCTTACATGTGAAGATCACAGCTGTTTCTTTCAGTAAGGGAGTAGAAGAATGTAGCAACCCACCTCACATTTTGCCCTCCTCCAAATGTTTGTGGAGCCCAACAGCTGTCTCTGCAAATCCTGCCACTCAAGATTGGAATGGCTCTACATAATCAAGAATGGAGTGGTGAAGCTGAGATTGTTGGCTGGCTTGAGGTGGCAGGTGGGAAGGAACTGTTCTCTTAATGGGCTCACATGGTCTGCTCCTGTGGGGATTGACTCAAAAAAGAAAAAACAGTATTTAAAGGAGGCGATGAAGGAAAGTTGAATACATGCATCTTGTATTTCATACTTGTAGATCTGAATGGCTGTGAAGCATGAATTCACTTGTTGTTAGAGCTGGAAGGGATTTGAAAGGTCCTCTTGTCTAGGAGTTTTCAAATTATTTTTAGCAGCAGACTTTTTTTTTTCCAGAAACATCTTAGACCAGGGGTATCGTGTCATAAATGGACACACTTACTTAGAACAAGCAGGAACATCAGTGGGAAAAGTGGGGTATAAGAAAAGCAGCTTCAATAACAAACGAACTCAGAGCTGGGAACACAGTGGGAGTGGTGGGGACTGTGACATACTGGAGGTGCCGAGAGGAACGACTGCTGGTCCCTCGTAGTATGTTGTTGCCTTTGCCAGACGGGGACTCACTGATCCATTCATTTCATAAATACTTCTTGAGTGCTTACTACATACCATGTATATTTTAAAGCATATAAAAAGCAGACAAGATCCCTGCTCTCCTAGTATTTATATTCCAGGCAAGGAGACAGCTACCAAAAAAGGGGGCTGCATGAAAATGTGTATAATTGTAAGTAGTGATAAATGCCAAGAAGAAAAGTGAAGCATGGTACAGGATAAAAAGTAATTGGGAAAGGAAGTATTCGAGAGAACTGCCTGAAATGGACTTTCAAGGGAGTACATTACAGAAGAGGCTTAAATGATGGGAAGGAAGGAGCCATGTGCATAGCAGGGGGGTGGGTGGAGTTGGGCATGTGAACATTCCAGGGAGTAGGAAAGAGTGCTCTTACCCACCACCCCCGTTAACTGAGCACAATTTGGAATTCTATCCTAGTTCAATCTCATCTGTTCACCTTAGTCTGTCTATCCTGGTAGACCAGAGAGGTGCAGATGCTTGTCCAAGGCTACTCAGTGATGTGCTGGGACTGGAAGCCAGGTCTTAAGAACTTCCACCCAGTTCAACGCCTTTTTCCTAAAAAGCGTGTGCACTCAACATTATCTTCCATGCCCCAAGAGTAAAGTAGTCTTAATAGAATCTACATGACCAAGACTTAAATGACTAGTGAATAGCAACACAAATAGTAGCATTTTCCAATTAGGAATTCAAGGAAAACATTTAAATTGTCATAGAGTTCTGTCCCAATTCACCTAGCCAATCCCTACCCTAGGGTATACTATGTTGTTTACAGCTTTAACATCTTTTCTGAGCTTTTGGCAAATAATGATTACAGTTCAAGTAATTTACTCTTATTCAATAAATTAAATCCCACAGCAACAGGAGTAGTCTGAAACACAGGGAAAAAAAATCCAAGTTACTAATAAAGAGAACAGAAATTATCAGCTAAGCCTGACCGATTTCAAGAGACATGTTGATTTTTTACAATATGCTTAAATTATGCAGTTATCTCACATTCCTAGTTCATTTTCCACTCAAAAGTTAGGTCAGCCAGAAGATGAAATAACAGTCTTTGATTATCTCTGGGTTCAAAGAACAGAATACAACAGATTGCTTCTGCTCAGTCAACCAAGTTCTTGTTTTCCAATCACCTTGGCATTGACTTCAGGTGGGTGGAGAAAGAATATTTACATATCAGAATGGATAAAGCTTTATGCCAGTGGTGGGTGGACCCCTCGTCCTTGCCCTCTCCTCCTCCACGTGGGCTGCAGCCAGACTACCCTCTGCCTGTTTTGAAGGCAGTTGACTTGCAGATTGGCTCCAAGACAAAAATGCATAATCATTTTCTGGAACAAGTGCAAAATGTCCCCTGATATTAACAACTGACAACTCCTCTCTATCTAATTTCTGAAGTACAACTTGTCTTTCAAGCATCCTGTAGTTTTTTAAAACACATAAGGGTTGCAGAATCACAGAGAGGATTTTACACAAAAGAATTTTATTTTTGTAGTTAGCTTTTCTTTCTAGTCAGTGTATACAAGAGGTAGAGTTATGTCCCACTCATTGAAATCTTTTGAAATGCGATAGAGATCTTTCCAGGTGAAAGGAGTTTGACTAGTTAGTGCATTGTTCATTTTGTTTAACCAATTAGAAGGCAGTCAGTTGTTAAATATTTGCTATAATTCATTCTTGGTTATTTATGCTTCAGTGGCAGATTTTATTTATCAATAACCATGGCTATGCCCAAGGAGGAAAAACAAACTATGAAATTATAATTTAGTTTTTTTTTCCCCATTAAAAATACAGTGGAAAATTATCTTGAGCTAAGCATGGACTATGGGTGGGACCTGTCTCAGAAATATGTTTGTTTTTTGTATCTATGCTTTGGATGATTTCAATTTAATACATCCATGAATTATTTTATTAATCATTTACTCTAATTTAGTGGGTATCTATAGTGAGTGAGGTAGGGAAATGTGGGCACAATTTATATGGTTGCCTCCAGTTCCTATAGAGATTGGACTAACCCACATAATACTACAAGTGTCATCAAGTACAAACTTTGAGCTATGACAATTCTAAAGGGCTAAAATAACTGGAGAAGAGTTCATGGAAAAAGAATGTTGGATTAGATCTGAAATAATAAGTAGGATTCGGATCTATGGAGAGAAGTGGAACCTGGCAGACAGACATGCATTTGCAAGGACGAAAGGCAGTCGTGAACACGCCGTATATGAAGGACAGTGGAGAAGATGACAAGACCAGTACAGAGAGGACATCCTCGGCATGCCCATGTAGCGGTGAAACTTGAATCCTAGGGAGAGAATCTTGCCTTGTTTTCAGAGGCACTAGACAGCGGTTCTCAACCTTCCTAATGCCATGACCCCTTAATACAGTTCCTCATGTTGTGGTGACCCCCCAACCATAAAATTATTTTCGTTGCTACTCTATAACTGTAATTTTGCTACTGTTATGAATCATAATATAAATATCTTTTTGTTTTCCTATGGTCTTAGGCGACCCCTGTGAAAGGGTCGTTCGCCCCCCAAAAGGGTCACAACCCACAGGTTGAGAACCACTGCACTAGAGGAACCCTGCTGGAGGCTTTGAGGTTACACTGACGGTGAAATGAAGAAAACTATCTGAGGGAGGTAAGATCAAAATTTCAAAACATCACTTGGAAACGTATTACAACATCCCTACATAAGTGGCCCCAAAGTAGTGGTAGCAAAAAGAAAAGAGATATAAAGAAAGAGAATGAAGAGTGGTGCTTGACTCCATCCTACCTTTATTCACAGGTATGAATATGAGACCTCCATGTGCTGTAGACATAAATACCCAGTACTGCCCCCACCCTCGTGGGCATAAACTCTAGTAAACCATAACCAGGACTTAGTTTGAGACTTACGTGAGGATTTTTTTAGCAAAGTGTTATGTCAGATGACTCTTGCAGAAAATGAGACAGAGTCCAGAAAAATAAATTAAGGACAAGTATTTAAGCTGCCCTTTTATCCTTAGAGAGCCCAGTCAGCATATAGGAAAACAACCAAGTAGTAAGATATGCTTGATGAACCTGCGTCTCCATCAGTCTTGGTGATGGTGAAGTTGACCTCTGAACTCCCAGAGCCCCACTCCAAAATCCAGCCATCTGTGTCAAAACTGGTGGTAAGAGTTTCTAGACCAATAGTCGTGTCTCCTGATTTGAGTCTTGACTCTGCCACTTGCTTTGTAGTGTGCTTTTGAGAAGTCATTTATGCTGAATATCATTCAGCTTCTTCATTTATAAAACAAGACTGATACTACCTTCCTGTCAAACTCAGAGGGTTGTCAGGAGGATCAAAGGAGAAACATGTATTAAGGCCAAGGGGCATCAGGTGATAGGGGTGGGGGGGTTGGAGTGGGCGGGTGGAGTAGAGGAGAAAGAACTCCACTTGGTAACTGCCTTGTCCTAGTTATCAGGGTGGGATTTTTAAAAAGATACATAAGTATCATTCTCATGCTAAGAATTTCAAGCCTTGATCTAAAAGTGTCTTGAATTAAAGACTCGGCACTGGTCTAGTTAATAAGTGTTAGTTAAATGTTTTTGTGAGGGAATGTCTTTTTTAATTCCAAATGAAAATTTACATTAACCTTCAGTAGATAAAACAGAAAAAAAACAGTGACTCATTTTTAGTCTAAAGGCTTTTTTATAATTTGTAATATGTACTTATGAAATTAGTCCATGGGAATAATGAAGTTTTTCTGATTAACACAAAATTAGAATCTGACATCCACTTCAACCTCCAATTTTGTATTTTTTTACTTTGGTTGTACAACAAATGGACAATTCTGATTCACATAGATACGTAGTTAAAAATGGTAGTAATTGCTTTTTTCAGCTACCTTGAATTCTCTGCAAAATCTTTAAATAAACAGAAAATACGAAAAGGTTAGCTCCAATGTCTAAGCACAAGAAAAGTTAATTGACAGTAAAGCTTAATACATAGAGGAAGAAAATAGGTTGAATTTGGTATAAGTATATATTTTCATGAGTATAAGTGTCTTTTTATTAAAGTGTTTGAAATAGTGAAAATTATTTTAACAGCATTGTTTGGATCACATATTTGTGGAACCTTTGAAAAACGCTCTGGAACCTTAAGTGTCTACAGAATTGTGCTTGTAGCTGGCTACATGCATGGAGCACAGCTTAGAAATAGTTCTAAGCACTATTTGTGGTTTATTTCTTAATCCTTATAAACCACTGCATGAGGTAGGTGAAGACCTTGAGACCCACAATGTTCGAGTAATTTTTCATGGCACACACAGCTGGTATATAGTCGAGGCGAGATTATTGTTTGACCCCTTGGTGTTAAGTCCTGGAGGAGGAGAATGGGTTCACAGTCTGGCTACACGACTTAATAGCCAGATAGTTCCAATTTTCACACCTATCAAATACAGATCAGTTGTGAAGCTCAGTTATGACACCATCTGAAAACCTTGGCATTTCGTGGGTGTTTAATAAATGTTTGCTGACCCTGAATTTACTCTATGGCTTTCCCCTTCACAAAGCCATCTATCTATGTGGTGATCATTTAATACTGGGCATGGCAAACAGTCATGGGCCAAATCTGCCCCTCCATCCCCATTCTGTTCTTGTAAATAAAGTTTTATTATAACACACCTACTCGTATTCATTTATGTATTGTCCATGTACCTGTGACAAAGTCTAAAACATTTACTATCTGTCCCTTTACAGGAAAAGTTTGTTGACCCTAGATTTAATATGATGACTGTATGTTCTGGCATCTTCCCATAACATGGACCCATCTATGACAGCAATTCAGGTGTGTGTGGTTGAAGGAGAGAACAGAGATGAGGTCTTACTAATGAGCTTGTTTGAAATCAGAATTGGTGAGGTTGTCGTGAACACAGCAAGTGTTCTCGCTGCCACCATCGTGACCCTGCTCCATCTACTAACATATATGGGTTTGCATTAAGATGTTTTAGTATGTCTTGTACATCATTAAACATGGTCATGTTTATCAGGTGGGATTTTTTTTTATTAAGTTGGGATTAAGAAACTCAAGCCACTGATGACTCAAAAATGGTTTAATACTTTAACAATGGTTTCCCAAATTCAGGATTTTTTTTTTTTGAAGAAAAAGGTTGGCTGTTCTCCATCATGAATGAAAACCAAACAAAAGAAATAGTATTAAACTGGGTGCCACTTAAGTTAAAGTCATTATTTCCTTTTTGTTTAAATTATAGTTTTTCTTTTCTGTATAATTTCTTTTCTGTAACTTAAGGAATATATAATTTGATGAAGGTAAGAAAGTGGTAAATTTATAACATTTCATTCTACCAAGTGGACAGGGCTCTGACTGTCAACCAATTCTATGATTATATTTGTTAATCATATCACATAGACAGTTTAATGCCTTGTCCCCCATTCTGATAACATATTTGAAACTTATCAGAAAGTGGACATTAGCAGAATAGATTCTAAGTTTCAAAAAGCTTAGTTACCATTCCTCTACTTACAACCTTAGTAAACTATTTTTGTGGATGTATTTCCCCCTACTTATAGAAATATGTTTGAGTTTAGCATACATGGATATAACATGAAGTTGTAAGCATATTAAGGCTGAAAGTTTGAGTAGATATTGTTGTCACTCATTCATTCAACAAATATATATTGAGCACCAATGATGTACCAGGCACAGTACTAGCCACTGGTTATACAAGACATCCAAATTAGACACAGTAGTTGCCCTGATATAGTCAAGGGAGACACAGAAATGCACAAAGGGCCCCTGAGCCATGTCAAGCGAAAGGAACAAGTTAAGGTTTTATATAATTTTTTAAAATGAGACCTATAACTTCATTTAATAAAAGCAACTCATACAAGGAAGCTTGTCTGGATGAACTTTTGATGTTTCTTTTCAGGGGCATCATTTCTCATCTATTTATCTTTGAAATCTCTAGCTAAGAGAAAGGTAGTGATTGTGTAACATGACACACTCTTTTGTGGATAATTATATAATGCTACGAGGGTAAAACCATTTAGAGGGAGGAGGAAATTTTATTCTTTTCAGCCTGGAATTTTTAGTAGATAGATAAAACCTTTCAAGCTGTCTCCAATACATTGTCACCTCTGCAGAGCATCAAATTACTTTCCTGTCTCCCTTTTACAGAAAACTCATGTCTTAATTTATCACACTAAATAAAAACATTTCCATAAACCCTGCAAATTGCATTCCTTTGCAAATTGAGAAACCACAACAATCAAAAGAAAGTAATTAATGCAGGATTAATTATATATATGTTACATATTTAACTGTCTTAAAAGCCATTTTAAGAAATGGCAATTTATGATAATATTAGTGAACTTAACAGAGAATCACAACTTGTGAAATATTAGTGTTTTGCAGGTGTTAATTTATGACACTATAATAAGAATATGGTCTCAGCAGGTATTCCAGACAAGGTTGAAATTTAGGGGATTCTTAATACAACTGATAAAATATAACAATGAGGAAAATTATAAGAACAAAAGCCAGTTAGTCCTCAGCAGCTGGACAGAAAAGAGAGGTCAGGACTTAATGACCGTTTCGAGCCAAGAAGAGAACTTATACCTTCTGTGCTGTAGGTTACTCTGCTTTGAAGGGCTTGATTCTGAAACACTAGATGATAGCATGTATTCCCTTAATATCACTAAGCAGCAAATAGGATCGATACAGAAATGTGAAAGGTAGAGTTTCAAGTTCTATAGTTTCCACCTGCAATTTCACTGGTAAGTGGAAAAGCCTGGGTTGATTACTTAGAAGATTAAATTGCTATTACTGTTAACTGTTATGCGAAACAGATTATATGTCTTTCGTAAGTATGCTCTTTTGGGAGACTCTGTGTGATGTCCTGGAAAGAGCAATTTTGTTCACCACAGATGCAGTATGACCTTGGACAAGTCACTTAACCTCTTTAGTCACCAGCTGCCTCATCAGTAAAATGAAAATCAAATAAGATTGTCATCTCTTTTTCCTACTTCACTAGATTTTTGAGGTCAAAAGAAGACAATTTATTATTTGGGAAGCACTATACTTTTGCATTAATTTCTATATTTTGTTTTATAGTAGGCATCATGAGATTATGAGGTGGTGAATGTCGCATTGAGTTACCCACCCTCATTTTGGGGAGCCAAGGGACATCTGCACCTTAGGGGATGCTGCAGTAATGGGAAGGGGTTATGGATGTAATACTATATCTTTTTAGTTACACTTGGTCTCCTATAATGCAACTCTAGCATTCTTTTGCTTAAGATTTTAAGGTGTGATTAGAAAAATGGGACTCTTACAAGTAAAATAAAGCAACTAGGTGGTATCAATCAATTGAGATTTTCTTGTATGCAGCTATATATTCTGAAAACACTTCAGTGGTTACAAAAAAATTATAAATACACCTGCTCTTTTGGATGTCTCATAGACCCCCAGTGTGTCTGCAACTGAATCTGTTTCTCCTCATAATGAATATCATTATCACTTCGATGGCCCAAACCAGAAATCTTGGAGTTATTTTAGGTTTTTCTTCTTGTTTAACTCCCATGTTTACACTCAACAACAATCTTGTGGATTGAATTGCCTGAATTTATTAGACATCCATACATTCCGTTCTATGTGTTTTGTCTCTGCCTTGATTCTCATTGTTTTTCACAGCAGAATTACTACAATAACTCCCTACTCATCTCCTCTGTTCAGGACTAGCTCTTATAAATCATCGTCTTTACTGATGGCAGACTAAACCTCCTAGAGATCTGATCAAATTATTCCCTTGTTAAAACTTTGTTGATGCTCCTTAGAGCTTTCATGTTATAGTATCTTAGCACATAAGATTTTTATTCTCCAAGCCTCATTATCCCACACTTCTCAGCATGTCCTGTATTCTGTCGATATCATGCTGTTTCATGCCTCCACATTTTCACACATGATGCTAAGACTGCCTAGAAAATTCTTTCTCCATTAAATGCCTGGTTAACTGTTATTCATTCTTCAAACCTCAGCTCTAATGCCATCTCTTTCTAGAAGCCTTCCTGATGCCTCTTTATTTAAATATCGTTTCTCTTGACTCTGACAGTGCCCTGTGTGTACTGCTTCTGTATTCATTAATCCTGATTAATCTTAATCTTCATATTTTTCTGTGTATCCCTAGGTTCTCGCAGTGACATAACCTGGTACACTTTTTTTTAATGAATGGATTAGCACAATCTACTATGGTGGCCATGCTAGAAGTGAAGCTAAAAGTCATACATTGACTAAGTTGAATGAAACAAAGGAAGTCAAACTATTAAGTCAAACTGTTAGAGTGAAGAGTTAAAGAGGCAAAAGGAAACATGTTGAAAAAGAGTGAGAAGCAAGGAGACCAAGAGAAGTTTGGGATAAATCTTACAAACATAGTGTTCTAGCCAAGGATCAACAAATTCAATAAGTTATGGGAGCAGCCCTAAAGTTATAAGATTGTAGCAGACACTATTGTACTTTGCAGAGTTTGAGTGCAAAGGCAAGAGTGTATTTCAACAACATACAAAAGGTTGATTTCACTGGAGCAATGAGGGAGAGTGTTAAGGGCTAAATTGTGTTCCTCCAAATCTCACATTGGGGTTGAAGCCCTAACCCACAGTATATCAGAATGTGACTGTATTTGGCGACAGGGCCTTTTAAGAGATGATTGAGTTAAAATGAGGCCACTAAAGTGGGTCCTAATGTTATCTTACTGGCATCCTCATAAGGAGAGGAAATTTGGACACAAAACAAGGCACCAGAAGAAAGGCCATTTGAGGACAGGGAGAAGGCCACACTTTGCAAGCCAAGAAGAGAAACCTCAGAGGAAACCAAACCTATTGACACTTTGATCTTGGACTTTCAACCTTCAGAACTGTGAGAAATAAATGTCTGTTGTTTAAGTCATCCATTTTGTGGTATTTTGTTATGTTGGCCCTAGCAAACTAATATAGAGGGGAAGAAGAGTAAATAAAGTCAGAAAAATAACAGGAGTTTGGGCAGGGAGGATGGGGGAGAATTACGTTGTGGGGCCTTTGTAAGGTTATTATAAGGACTTTACATTTTATTCTAGTGAAATGGACAGCCATTGGAAGATTTTGAGCAGGTGAATATTATGACCTATTACCTTCATGGAGATTGGGAACTGATAATGCAAGAGTCCTACTAAGAAGGCAGTCAGAGTTACCAATTGTGTAGGAGAGAAGGAGCAGAAAATAGTCAACAGGGAGAGGACATTGGTGATGCTGCCTTTCTTCCATTTTACAACTGAAAAACAAACAAACAAACAAAAAAGCAACCAACAAAAAACTGAGGATCCTAAGTGAGAAAACAGACAATCCAAAAGTGACTTTCCTATGATGACACAGTAATTGTGTGGCCGTCCCAGAAATATGAATCAGGCCCCCAGTGCTCTAATATTTTGTGCTTAGAGAGAGATGCATTCGGCTTCTCATAAAAAGAACTCAAGTTTGATTACCTAATGTTTGGAGGGGGCTGGATTTATCCTTGTAAGCAGATATTAACACTAGAGTGAGTTATGGTGGCCATGGAGTAAGCTGTGACACTCAGCTGCCCATCCATGTCTCTGTGACTCAAGGACCCATAGCTTGAAAGACTGACAGGAACAAGTGAAAATTATTCACGGGCTCTAGTCACAGACTGTGTTTCCACAGATGTCCTTCATGGGAGATCATTTCATTGGTAGAACAATTTTCAGAGCTAATGCTAGCAAAGGCTGATCTCTGAACTGTTTTCCCACATGCTAGGGGAATGGGGGCTTCTTTTTTTTCTTTAATTTAACTTTTTATTAGTTTCAGGTGTACAAAGCAATGTAATAGGTAGACATTTAAACCCCTCATAAAGTGATAACCCACCCCCAAGCTACTACCCCTCTGACACCTTATATGGCTGTTACAATACCATCAACTATCTACCCTATGTTGTACTCCACATCCCATGACTATATATACCTATATATTTAGTTATAGTTGACATTCAGTATTATTCTACTTCAACTCTTCAAGTGTATAGCTCCATTGGTCAGGCATCTACACAGTCTATGATGTAATCCCCCTGATAAGTCCAGTGCCCATCTGGCACCTTACATGATCTTTACAACATTGTTGATTATATTCCCCACACTGTATTAACTACCAATTTGTATTTCTTAATGCCTTCATCTTTTTCACCTTGCTCCCTATCCCACTCCCATCTATCACCCTGATAGATCTAGTACCTATTAGAACCATACCTAGTTATTACAATATTATTGACTATATTCCTTATGCTATACCCTACATCCCCATGACTACTGTATAACAACCAATTTGTACTTATTAATGCCTTCCCCTTTCACCCATCCTTAACCCCCCTCCCATCTTAAAGAAGTCCCTCTAAGATGCCTTGTAATACTGGTTTGGTGGTGATGAAATTCAGCTTTTTCTTGTCTGGGAAGCTAGCTCTGTATCTGTCTTTTAATTCTAAATGACAGCTTTGCTGGGTAGAGCAATCTTGGTTGTATGTTTTTGCTTTTCATCACTTTGAATATTTTCTGCCACTCCTTCTTGCCTGCAAAGTTTCTGTTGAGAAATCAGCTGACAGTCTTATAGGAGTTCCCTTATAGGTAACTAACTAACTGCTTTTTTCTTGCTGCTTTTAAGGTCCTCTCTTTGTATTTAAACTTTGGAATTTTAATTATGATGTGTCTTGGTGTAGGCCTCTTTGAGTTTATCTTGTTGGGGACTCTCTGCACTTCCTCAGCTTGTATGTCTATTTCCTTCACCGGGTTAAGGAAGTTTTCAGTCATTATTTCTTCAAATAGGTTTTCAATTCCTTGTTCTCTCTCTTTTCTTTCTGGTACCCCTATAATGTGCACATTGGTATGCTTGATATTGTCCTGGAGGCCCCTTAAATTCTCCTCAATTTTTTTGATTCTTTTTTGTTTTTGTTGTTCTGGTTGGGAGTTTTCTGCTATCATATCTTTTACATCACTTGTTGGATCCTCTGCTTCATCTAATCTACTGTTGATTCCCTGTAATATATCTTTCATTTCCATTATTATATTCTTTCTTTCTGATTGGTTCTTTTTTATGGTTTTCATTTCTCTGTGGAAGTTCTCCTTGAGATCATTGAGCATTCTTATACCAGTGTTTGGAACTCTGTGTCTGATAAATTGCTTATCTCTGTTTCACTTAGTTCTTTTTCTGGAGCTTTGTTTTGTTCTTTTATTTGGGATGTGTTTTCTTTGTCTCCCCATTTTGGCTGCCTCCCTGTGTTTGTTTCTATGTATTAGGTAGGGCTACTATGTCTTCCAGTCTTAGTAGGAGTGGCCTTATGTAGTAGGTGTCCTGTGGGGTTCAGTGACACAGTCTTTCTGGTCACCTGAGCCACGCACTCCAGTTGTGTCCCTTATGTGGGCTGTGTGTGCCGTCCTCTTGTAGTTGAGTCTTGGTTGATCATTGCATATCAATGGGAGGGACTGACCCTTGAACTCACAGGTTGTGAGGACTGGCATTGACTACAGTGGAAGAGTTGTGGTGCAGGGGCTGACCCTGTGGAGCAGGATCTGCCTCAGCAGGACTCTGGTGTCTGCCCAATCTGCCCCTTGGGTGTGTTGTACTTGAAGATGGCTGTGATGCTCCAGATCATTTTGAAGCTGGCCTTGGAGGGGATCCATTGTAGGTCTACTTCAGTCGCAGCCCGTGCCCCACCCGGGACCATCTAGCAGGAGCCAGAAAGAAATCCACAGATGGCAGCCACCAGTGCTGTGCTTGGACACGCTTTGAGAGGCCAGGCCATGAACCAAGGCTGGCTGCCACTAGTGCAGGCTTAGGGTGGCTCAGCCAGAAGTGGAGGACTCGCTCAAGCCAGATGCTGCTTGTCTGGGTCTGCGAACCTTTGAGAGACCCTAGGAAAGTGCAGCTTGAGCCAAGACAGGCGGTCTGCAAGAAAAAGCCACTGAAAGCAGCCTGGGTGTGCCTGAAATTTGGGCGTGGCCAGGTTTCAATCACCAGGGTGTGGAGAACAAATGGCACAGACTCAGATATGGTGGCTGCCTGTGTTCAAATGCTGCGAAAGGGGGGGAGGGTCAACAAAGAAACAATGGCCTCTGCCAGCTCCCCCATCCAGGAGAAAGCCACCTCTCCAGCCCCTGTCCTAAGTCAGACAACTAAATTCCCTACCATTTGTCCCTGACGTCTCTCAAGCAGCTGCCCCAGTGCTGGAACTCAGAGCAAGTGATTCCAATGGTGGGTAAGTCCGCACGCGGTCCCTTTAAGAGGAGCGCCTGTGAGTGCAGCTGTACTCAGCCTCAGTCAGTCACAATTTCGCTGGTTTCATAACCGAAAATTATGGGGACTTCAATCCCAGGCACCGGAACCCTGGGCTGGGGTGGGGCTGGAATCTCTCACTCTTCTAGAGGATGGGGCAGACCCCCACAGCCAAAATAGCCCTCCCAATCTTTAATGGCTACACACGGGTGTGGGACTAGCCCATTCCGCATTTCTGACCTTCCTTCCAGTCTGGAGGTGGCTTCTTCTGGGTGTCCTTAGTCGAAAGGCTTCAGCTCAGCTTGATTTTAGGCAATTCTCAGTAATGGCTGTTTTGTAGATTAGTTGTAATTTTGATGTAGTTGTGAGAGAAGGTAAACACAGTTTTTGCCTACTGGGCCATCTTGGTTATTGTTGGGAATGGGGCCTTCTGATTTGAGGTTAATAAAGGATCAGCGTGTGTATGTATATGTATATATACATTATATATTATATGCATATAGATACAATACATAAAATACATACATATAAAGCTTGATATGTGTATTATATTGTATACATATATATGTGTATATATACAACAGAGAAATATAAAACTTGAAGATAATGAAATATGTTTAACAGCATAAATATGCTCAATTAAATCTGCAGGATGTTGCAGAGATCTGAGTTCAAATCACAACTCTGACTCTTAACTGACTACATGAACTTGGGAAAGTTAGTGAACCTCAGCAAGGTTCAATTTCCTTATATGAAAAATGGGATAAGGTGAAGGGATTAAGAAGTACAAATTGGTAGTCACAAAATAGTCACAGGGATATAAATTATAGCATAGGGAATATAGTCAATAATATTGTAATAACTGTGTAAGGTGTCAAGGGGGTACTAGATTTATCAGGGGGAAAACTTCATAAGTTATGTAAATGTGTAACCATTATGCTGTACACCTGAAACCAAT
>NW_017731956.1:517454-519197 GCF_001890085.2 Hipposideros armiger
TTTTTAACTTATCACAGTTTACTTTCAAGTAATATTGTAGCACTTCATGCATGATGTAAACACCTTACAACATTACGTATTGTTTCTCCTTCCATCCTTGTGCTTTGCTGCCATATTGCTATACCTTTCATTTCTATTTATCACATAAAGTCCAGAGTTTACTGCTTTTCTTTTTAACTTTGAAGAGTTGCCCATATTTTAAAAAGATTGGAAATTGACAGAAAAAAATTCTGTTCTATATTTACCCATATATCATTCATTCCTGGTGCTCTTCATTTCTTTATGTAGACCCAAATTTCCACCTGTTATTATTTTTCATTTGCCTAAAGAATTTCCTTTAATAGTTGTTGAAGTGAACGTTTGCTGCTAATAAATATTTTCCCCTTTTGTTTGTTTGAAAATCTTTATTTGGTTTAATTTTGAAATGATATTTTTATTGTATAAAGAACTCTTGGTAGACAGATTTTTCTTTCAGTACTTTTACAATGTCTCACTAATATCTTTTAGCTTAAATAGTTTCTGATGAGAAGTGTGCCTTCATTTTCACCTTTGTTCCTCTCTAAATAATCTACTTCCCCACCCTGAGTTGCTTTTAAGATTTTGTCTTTGTCACTGTGATATTTTTTCAATCTCACTATGATTTTTATTGGCTTCTTTTTTTTAAAAAAAGTTTTTTCCCTGCTTGAGACTCATTGAACTTTTTGAGTCTCTAAATTTATTGCAAATCAACTTTTGCAATTTTTTAACCATTATTGTTTCAAATATTCTGTTCCCCACTTCTCCTCCTGGAACTCCAATTTCATGTATGTAACATCAGTGATATTGTCCTGTAGCTCACCGATTTTCTGTTTATTTATTAAATCTTTTTTCTTCTCTGTGTTTATTTTGGATAATTTATTTGCTTTATGTTTAAATTTACTGATATTTTCTTTTACATCTAATCTGCTGGAAACCTTATTAGTGTATTCATGGCTTTTGTTATATTTTTAAAGTAATATTAGATTTTTTTTTTCTGGCACAAGGTTAGATCTGAGTTACTTAAAAGCAGTTGGACCCTGTCCTGTTAAGCTTTGTTAAGATAGGTCCAGACAGGTCTAGGGCTAATTTATCCCCACTACTAAGATATAGTTCCTCTGAAGATTCTACTTAATGTTCATTGAATTGTGAGGCATTTCCAATCTTGCTTTTAGGATAACAAACTAATCACAGCCCTATGTGAGCTCCAAGGGGTTTTCCACCTACCTCTTTCTGGTGTTTCTTTCCCCAGCCTCAGGTGGTTGCCTCTCCTGAATGTGCATATAAAAACTCAGCCAATGACTTTAGGGGACCCTTTTGTATTTCTCTAAAGCTCTACCTCTCTCTGTGTAAAAAAATTTTTTTTCCTGCTACTCACCTCTCAAAGCCTAGCCTTCTTGCCTCTCTTAACTTCTGTCTCAGTCTCTACAAGTCACCAAATAAGGGTGCTATATCTGGGTCCCCTGCTTCCTGTGCTACAGCTTGGAAACTTTCTATATGCAGTCAGCTGATGAAATCACAGGGCTTTTAGGATGAACAGCTTTTCCTGGTTTAGCCAGGACTTTTCCAGCTTCAGCACTGAAAGTCTTATTTTCTGAGCACCTCCCCAAGTCACATGCAAACTGGAATGGTGGTCACTCCTGGTCACATTGCTGCTTTCCTTATTTGGTGGATCACAGTCCTGTACTATCTTTGGACCAACATCTGAAAATTGTTTGCTGTGTGTGT